>NC_072770.1:16197164-16272164 GCF_022539595.1 Amphiprion ocellaris
AGTATACCATGTCGCTCAAAAAACGTCATAGTATAGCCTTTGGTCTAAAAATGTCATAGTGCAGCATGTCGCTCTGAAAACATCATAGTATAGCATGTCGCTCTAAAGACGTCATAGTATAGCATGTTGCTCAAAAAATGTCATAGTATACCATGTCGCTCAAAAAACGTCATAGTATAGCCTTCGGTCCAACAATCATCATAGTTTAGCATGTCTCTCTGAAAACGTCATAGTATAGCATGTCGCCCAAAAAACGTCATAGTATAGCTTGTCGCCCAAAAAACGTCATAGCATAGCATGTGGCTCAAAAAAAGTCATAGTGTAGCATGTCGCTCTAAAAACGTCATAGTATAGCACGTTGCTCTAAAAACGTCATAGTATGGCATCTTTCTCTAAAAACGTCATAGTATAGCATGTCACTCTAAAAACATCATAGTATAGCATGTCGCTCTAAAAACATCGTAGTATAGCATGTCGCTCTAAAAACATCATAGTATAGCATGTCCCACTAAAAACGTCATAGTATAGCATGTCGCTCTAAAAACGTCATCGTATTGCCTTTGGTCCACAACACGTTTTGTCCCGGCTGTCTGAAGTAGGTGAGGAGCAACACCAAAACAGTCCAAACGCGGAAGAGGAAGTTTACAACAACACCACGTGAGGGGGTTAAAAGCAAATGGGTGTTAGTAAAATAAAAATAAATAAACAGAACTAAAAGTGAACTTCATGTTGACATTGATGGGCATTCCAACCAGGAAGTAAAAGATAATCAATACGAAAAAAAACCTCTTCCTGTTCACCTCTTCAAGCCCAAAAACACACCGCAGTAGCACCCTAAACTAAAACTACTAATGGGTTTCCTGTTTTCCTTTCTGAACAAGTCAAAGGTCCCTCTCTATCTCCCCACACATCCACCAACCACTGGAACACATCTCCAAAGTTCTGCCGGGCCAGCTCAGCTTCCCCTCAGACGAAGTTCCGTCAGATGAAGGAGCCTTTTGAGAGGCAGCTGGCATTGTGATTGGACTGTACTTTGGTCTGTTCCAATCCAGCTTCAGCTCCAGAGACGGCAGGCGGGACGAGTCAACGGAGGCCGGGTGGACGAAGGCATGCAGCTGAGTACAATCTAGAAAACAGAGGAGGAGTGCAGTGGCCCAGGGCCACAACAAACAGAGTAAGTCTCTTAGAAAACATCATAGTATAGCCTTTGGTATGAAAAAACGCCATCATATACATTGTATATTGTACAAATAAGTCAAAGGAAAGAGACATACATTGTAGAATTGTAGTAATTGTGGGCTGACTGATTTACTGATTATCAGTATTTTATTTTTTACTGATTTATGGTAATAAATCAATTTAAAAATGGTGCTACTTTGGCTCTGAACCTTAATCTACCTGTGGTCGCTCTTCTGGAGTGATTTGATTGGTTATACATCACGAATAAAACATATCAACAAAGTTTTCTGTTAGAGTTTGTGTTCTTCTAAGTTTAACTGCAAGATTTTAAATACTTTAATTTACTGCAAAATGAATATCGACTCCAAATGTCTCACTAATAATCATTATCAGCCTTAACCCACAAAACACCCCTCTATACTCAATCACACTTAGTACAGTCCGGTTCCCCCTTCTATAAATCTGCTTGGAATCGTCCACTTCCTGTTTGTCAAAGTGGCCTTCTACCTGGACAGGTTTTGTTGGAGCTCATGCAACAAACATTTTGGGTAACTGCACTTTAATATGGATGGATGACACTGAATTAGAGTCTGTTTTCATGAGACTGAGTTAAGATGTGTAGCTCTGTCATTAAATAGGAAATTATTTCTCAGAATTCACAGAGAAAAGTCTGAAATGTTTGCTAGGTTAGCGTCCCACATGTTCTTTGGCTCAGCTAAAGCTAACTCTCTCCAACTTCTGGATCTCTTGAGTTGCTTGTTGTTAAAATATCTTGTTGTAGGTGCTGAAGCTCAGAAAGTCTGAGATGTTTGTTCAAAATAAGCTCATTCTCAAGTCTTATCTGAACTTTGTTTGAACTTTCCCTAAACTTAGGAGTTAATGACAGAGCAGCACATCCAGACTCAGTCTCATTTATGTAGAAATTAAACTTCAGTGTCATTCATTGATGTTAAAGTGCCGTTTTTCAAATGTTTGTTGCACATGCTCCCGACCAAACCAGTCCAGGTGGAAGACGATGTGAAGAGAAAGCTCCAGAGGATGAATATCACACATTTACGTTGGAAATAAATGTCCTTTAATTTGACATTGTCATGCAAATGATGTTCAGATCTTTGAGTGTTTTGTTGATGTTGGTTTCTAAATGTTTTTTGACACTCGGCCCCAAAGATTAAAACCTTTTACGGCTCACAAGCTGCAACAATTCACACATTATCAACTATCTTTCTGACTAAACTAACATAAAAAGTGAAAAACTGCCTGATTCCTACATCATGAATGTAAATCTTTTTGGGTTTTATGACAGTAAACTGAATATATTTGGGTTTGACATTTTATAAACCAAAACAAGAAATGAATTACTGGAGAAAACAATCAACAGATTAATGGTCCAAGAAAATGTGTTTTCCAACATGTATGGCTGAATTACTCCAACATTACAAGATACATACAATTTTAATTCAATTTTATTTATATAACACCAATTACAGGTCAAATTGTCTCAAGACACTTTATTTTTATATTTTTTGTAATATTTAAAATATGACAAAGTAAGAAATTTAATCCTCTTGACTAATCCAATTTATTATTTGGTTTTTAAGAGACTAAACAACAACTAAAACAACTAAAATAACTTTCTCCACTAAAACTAATAAACATGAGGTCAAATAGAAGGAACAGTTTTAAATACTGCAGTCCCACGATGACAAGAATAAAGTTTGTCAACAAAAACTAAATCTGCTGGTGGATTCCTTTAAAATCCTAATAAAGGATAATAATGTGTGATACTAAAGGTTTGTGGTGCTAAAAATGTCAAAGTAAAGATATCAAGTTGAACATCTTGATGGAGGTTGATAAAAGTTGACCTTCCTTCATTTCTCTGGAGCCGACTCCATGGATTTTATGGATGGTGGTTAAAGACCTGCTCTTCTCGTCGTCGTCCTTCTAGTCGCTGTAAAAAGTCAGTCCATCCTGGCCGACTTCAACACCTCTTCATGACAACTTGTTCTGCCTCAGACCTCGTGGAAACTCCAGAAACTTGGGAAAACCCATGGAGACTCGAAGAACTCGTGGAGACTCGAAGAACTCGTCGGGCGGGGGAAGGTGTGGTGGGAGGTGGGGGGGAGGTGGGGGAGTAGGGGATGGGAGGCCGCCACCCACCTCCCCGCCTACTCTCCGCCCTGACTCCACCCAGACTCCGCCTTGGCTCCGCCCATGTGGTCACTTCGGAAACTACGATGCCAAAGGGACGACGAATTTATTTCTTTTTATCTGATCTGTAGCTCAGTGAGTTAAGGATTTGCCTATGGAGCTGCAGGTCGCTGGTTCAAGACCAGACCCTTCTTAAGTTTTTATCAAAAGCCTGACAAAGACAAAGAAAGAAAACTGCCGGTGGCGGGTCTCGAACCTGCGACCTTCCAGTTGGTAGTCTGTCTTCTTATCCCCTGAGCTACTCGCTCAGATACTAATTCTTCCTTTTTTTGCGCATTTATCATCTATTTTTTTACGTTTTCGAGTTTTTTTTTTAACTCGAGTCTCGACTCGGCCGTTTTTCTCAGGAGGTTGGACTTCAGCCTTTGTGCTGGAGGGTTGAACCCTCAGTTCCAAGACTTTCCAAAGCCTCCACACCTCCCGAGTCCTCAGGACCTGAGCGTTCACACAGTCTGAGGGCTGAAATTTTCTAAGTCCCACAGTAGTTCTCTGTTAGAGTGAACTTTCAGACAGTCCAAGGACTGATATCTTCTAAGTTCCTGAGTACTTCTCTGTTAGTTTGAACCTTCAGACAGTCTGAGGGCTGAAATTTTCTCAGTCCCACAGTAGTTCTCTGTTAGATTTAACTTTCAGACAGCCCAAGGACTGATATCTTCTAAGTTCCTGAGTACTTCTCTGTTAGTTTGAACCTTTCCACAGTCTGAGGACTGAAATTTTAAAAGTTTCTCAGTACTTCTCTGTTAGTTTGAACTTTCTGGTTAACAGAAGCCTTAAAACTTGTGACCATCAGTCTTGATTTCACATTTAGACCATCCATCTGAGTTCTTCTCAGACCTTCACCTGTGGGTTTTTTAGAAATCCTCAACAAACTTTGATTCTCTTCACTGAACAGTAAAGTTTGTGGAGATCAGAAGGTAACATTAGTTTGATAAATGCCTTCAACTACTAGTAGACTTTATCTGGAAAGCAGTTTTCTGAAATTAGTTCTTAGTAAATCTATCCACAAAAATGTTTTTGCTCTTTTTGATCGTTTGTCTCTTCTGTTTAATTTGATCTTCTAAAGTTTAACTGGTGTCTTTTCAAATGTTTTGTCTTTAGTTTGATTCTTCTTAAATGTTTAGTTTTGCTCTTTTCTCACCTTTTATTCTTTTCTAATGTCTGATTTGATTTCCAAATGTTTTGTCTTTTTAAGGTTTAATTGTTGTTTTTTCAAATGTTTTATCGGCTTGTTTGAAAAATTTCCTTTTCTTTACCAATGTTTAATTTTTCAATTAAATGTTTAAGGTTTTTCTTTTTAAATGTTTTACCACCTTTTAATGTTTAATTTTCTTTTTAAATGCTTCATTGTATTTTCTGTTTAATTCCTATTTAAAGTTTTATTGTCTTTAAGATTTAATTTTCTAATTAAACATTTGATTTTTAATTCAATGTTTTGTCATTTTAAAGGTTTAATAATCTAATGTTTTGTATTTTTTAAAAATGTTTAATATTCTTCTTGTTTTATTTTCTAGATGTTTAATTATTTAAAATATTTCATCTTTAATGTTTCATATTTTGTTTAGAAAATTTTGTTTAATTTCATAATTACATGTTTTGTATCTTCTGTTTAATTATTTTATTAAAGATTTTGTCTGTTTAATATAATTTAATTGTATTTAATGTTTAATTTTCTTTTTAAAAGTTTTGTTGTATTAAACATTTTTTTTCCTTTGATTTAATTACTTTTTAAAAATGTAGTTTATTTCTTTAATCTTTTCTTTCTCTCAAGACTTTAACCTCAACCTTAGAAATGAAACAAGCCCTTAAATCACAATGAAGATGCTTCTGTTGTCACAATCATGAGTTAGTCAATTATTCAGTTTATCAATTCAACTTTATTTGTTTAGCACCTTTCACACATGACAAAACTAAACAAGCAAAGTGAAAAAAACTATGCCAAAACTATGATTAAAACTCAAAAACATTAAAAAAAAAAAGATTTAACATCGTAATAAAACGTGTCCAGGGGATGGAGGGAGTTTATTGAAGTCTTCTTGGGCTCACATAGCAAATCATTTAAAATATAAACTTGATATTCAGTCTAAGGAAACTGCAGACTGACAGAAGAACCAACAATATCTCCTGTTTTCTCCTTTAATCAGTCGACTCTTCTTGTGCTTTCAGACCAAAGAACTAAAGACTCTTCACAACCTGCTCAAACTCTTGGTACAGGACCTCACCACACGGGTCAAGAAGGTTTCTGTCTCATTTCTACTCTGAAGCTCACCTTCTCCTGCTCAAACTGTTGACAAATGTTTCTGCTGCTCTAAAGTCTGGTCTCCAGAACTTCCTAAAAACTCTCAAAGTCTCTTCTGCTGCAGGTTGCTTTGTAGAACTGTTGCAGAAAACCTCACTAAACCACATGGAGGGGCCTCAAGATAGTCGTCCAAATGAAACCGTACAAAAACCAAACTAGCACAACCCAAACGCTAAAGTCTCCTGCAGCCTACCAGAGAACCTCTGAGAACAGACAATCAGGACAGGAACTCTTACCTTCTGGACAACCAACCTTGGTTCACAAAAAAGAATACAGAATGTGTCCGACCAAACACCTCTAAAGACTCACTACAGCCAAGATAAAGACACAACTCAGCTGTACCAAATCCACTAATCACTGCAGACATTAGCACCATGTGCTAACTGTGGCTAAAGAACCACATTTACCAAGACAACTATCCAGTACAAAAACCCTAAAACACACCAAGAAACACATTAAAGACAATTTTACTGCTGGAAGCTGCAAGCCAATGCCTAAAGAACAAACTAAAGCAATGGAGCCAAACCCAGTTCAATGGTGAAGAGAAACAGAGGAAATGTTTCTCTGCAGCTAAATAAAGCAGGAAGACACTGAGCTGCTCAGGTGTTCCTGATAACACCAAGCAGCCACCTGGACAGCCAATAGGAACACAGGTTGGTTTCAGGAAGTATTCCACCTACAAGGTCCTCAAACATCCACCTTAAAGGAACATTCCACCAAAAATCCTTGGACATGCACCTAAAATGTTGGTTTAACCGAGTATTCCATCCAAAATCCTCAGAGACCTGAGGGGCTGATTAAAAGGAATATTCCACCTAAAACCTCAAATATAGACCCGAAAGGGTGGTTTAGAAAAAATCCTTCAATGTAGACCAAAAAAGTTAGTATGGAGGAATATTCCACCTGAAATGTAGACCTGAGAAGTTGGTTCGGAAGAATATACCATCCTAAACATAATTAAATGTAGACTAAAAGACAGTTTGGAAGAAAATTCCACCTAAAATCCTCCAATGTAGACCTAAAAGGTGAGTTTAATGGTATATTCCACCTAAAATTCACTACTGTAGACCTTGGAGGTTAGTCTGATGGTATATTCCACCCAAAATCCTTTAACATAAACTTAGGAAGTTCGTTCAAAGGAATATTCCACCTAAAATCGTTCAATGTAGACCAAAAAATCTTGGTGTAAAGGAGTATTCCACCGTAAATGTAGACCTAAAGGATGGTTTGGAGTAATATTCTACTCTAAAATCCTCCAATGTAGACCTAAAAGGTTGATCTGATGGTATATTCTACCCAACATCCTGGAACATTTACCTAAAAGGTTGGTTTAATGGTATATTCCCAGAAGAAGCCTTGAACATCAGGCTTAATGGTATATTCCACCCAAAATACTTGTACATATACCAAGAAGTCAGTGTAAAGGAAATGTAGACCTAAAAGGATTGTTTAAAGGAATATTTAAACGATTATTTTCATTATTTAATAACCTGTTATCAGTCAGAACCCTGGCAAACTTATTTTTATCAGTTTTTTAGTAGAAGTCACAAATAAAGGAGCTCTTGGTTTTTCCCGGCGTTACTGAGTCCAAAGCTGCTGTTTCAACACAGACACGTTCACATGCATCCACAAACCTCTCAGCACTCAAACATCCACAGACAGGAGGCCGGCTGGACCGAGGCTCGGCGGCGTCCTCAGACCCAGGAGTCGGTGAACTTGTTGGTCCAGTTTGAAGGCCTCCGTGTGGTCCAGTAGAAGTCCACGTAGTCGGTGTTGGCTTTGAACCACAGCGATTGGCCGCCATCAGGTGGACCGGCTCGTCCTCGTAGGACTCCTCCTGTAGCCTTGAGGGAACCACAGGAACATTCAGTAGCTGTTGGAGTTCTTCCTGTCAGGCTCGTGGTAGAACGGCTCTGAAGTATCTTGTACTTGTCTTATCTGGAACAATCTAACAGCCTAAACTGTTAACAGCGGTGTAAAGAAGCTAACACACAGGCATAGATTAGGACTCAAACTAGATTTATTTTAGAAAACAAATCAGCTTAGAGGCATTTGTTCACACATGTGGCTGAATAGGAGGCCGTCCAACCAGATTCAAGGTCTTCACTCTGTAGGTTGTTTGTTTGGTGAGACTCTTGGACCTCCATCAGCTGACGTGGCTGTTTGATGATCTTCCTCTCTAGTGCCAGATGATTCATCCATGAATTCAGCAGCTACAGACTGAAATGAAGCTCATGCTGCAGTTATTGAATTCCTGTTTCAGATCAAATGTTCAGAGCTCACCTTGAATGCATGCTGTCTGCTGTCTGGATAGTTTTTCTCATTGTAGTCTTCAATAAAGTCTTTTTCCTGATGTCAGGATGTGGTGAGACTCTTTCTCAGTCTCTGCAGACGTCCCTCATTGTGCATCTCCAGAGAAGAAACAGAAAAACTGGTCACTGCTTCAGCATCACAAACGCTCTCCAGCATTGAGAGTGTTTTAGGAATTCATTCATTGTGTTGTGAACTTTGAAGGAGCAGAAACTTTACAGCTGCCAAAGATATGAGCTCCAATTCTGTATGTTTTAGGAAATCAAGTTCATCAAATGAACACTTGATTATTGCTGATAACGCTCATTAAATTACTGAAGAAATCCAACATAAAAACCTGCAAACTCTCAGGCAGCTTTTGTTAAAGTTTGTCTATAATTCTATCATCATGTTCTGGAACCAGGACTCTGCAGAAGTTCCTTCAATCAGATACTTGTGTGTTTCTATTTAAGGCCTCAGGTTTGAACGTACAGCAGAGGATTAGAAAGGAGTGATTTTAACATTTAAATCAGTCCAGTAAATGTTTGGTGTGAAAATTATTAAAATTTTGATTTAGATAGATTTGTGTCAAATAATATTGTAGTCTCTCACTTAAATATATCCAAATGAGTTCAGTGTATTTACATTTTATAGAATATTTGATTTCTTAATCTCAATACTGTAGGTTCTGACCCTAAATATTATAATAATGATGTCAATTTAAATAATATTTTAGTGCAGAGTCATAAACTTTAATCAGCTAAACTTGCATAATAAATGTCACTGTACAATCTTAACCTGAACATTCATATTATTGAGGTAAATTTACATAAATCATGATATTCTAGAGTCTTAACTGGAATATTTCTAACATTAATCTTTTTGTATTGTGCTGATAAACAACAATAACCCGACTTTCAGATATTTGTTGTCTGTGATTGAGACTAAATTCCTCCATATTCTGGAACTGGACTGCATATCCCAAAATAAAAACATAGACAGAATTTAACACTCATGTATCCATGGAAACGCAAAAGTTTCTGCTTCTTACCAAAGTTCACAACACAAGTAAAGATTTTAATGTAAAACTTCAGGGATGACTGCTAACCATAAGTATTCTGATCAATACTTCATGATCAATATCAGGACAGATGTTACAACTCCAGCTGTTGCATTAGACTGCAGTTATTCACAGAGAAATTAAAACATCACATTCCTCATAAAAACTAGATGGGACTTTTATTAAATAAAGTGTTGGTGAATAAACAGTGTAAAAAGTGCAAAGCAGCTCCATTAAATCAGGAGATGTGAGACTTCCACAGCATGAATCACCATCTGCTGTGTTGATTCATAGCTGAATGTCAGAATGAACTGAGCTAGAAAAGCTGCTTTGAGCTGCAACATTACGGTCTGACAATCCAACACCATCACAGTTTTCATCTGGTTGTTTTGCTTCAACATGCTGTGAAGTTCAGTTTTTACCTGAATCAATACAGAGATTCTATTTCCAGCCAACACTGGAATAAAAATTAGAATGTTATGAGGTTATTAATGCAACTAAATCCTTTCAGATGGAAGGATTTACTTCTAAGTTCTAATTCAACTTTCAGTTGGAGCACATTGCATTCACAAAGAAAAATAGAGAAACCTTCATAGCAACATTTAATAAACTTAAAGCTTCCCTGTTGGCTCATTGGTGGAGTTTGTTACTGAGCATCTGAACCTTAAATCCAGTGAGACGACCATCTTCAGTCCAGGCCAGTCAGAGAACTTCAAGACCTTCCATCAGCTGGACCAGATGTGGCATCATCTCCCTCTGAACATCTGGATGACAGGAGAAAAGACAGAAATCAAACACAGATCACAGAAATACAATTTATTCACTTTCATCATTTTATAAAAGTAGCA
Source organism: Amphiprion ocellaris (assembly GCF_022539595.1). Taxonomy (NCBI): domain Eukaryota; kingdom Metazoa; phylum Chordata; class Actinopteri; family Pomacentridae; genus Amphiprion; species Amphiprion ocellaris. The sequence goes on from NC_072770.1 coordinate 16,207,045, forward strand.
TGAACTTTATTAAAACTTGACAATATCAGTAATGAAAGTAAATGTTTTTATCTCGTGTTGAAGCTAAATTTAAAGTCAATTTTAATGACAGTTGATCCTGAGAGGAGTGAGAATGGAGCTTTTCTTTCCTTTTTAGAATATTCCCTCAAAATATTCTATTTATTATTGGCTTTAGAAGCATTTTTCTTTATTTATTTTTAGATACCTCAGACTGATACTCTGCTGGTTTGCAGATAATTTCATGTACAATGACAATAAAGATCTTCTATTATAACATATTTTGCTAAAACAAGAACTGCAAACCTTCTCAACCATCTCTCCGTCTGCAAAATTCCAACTGCGACCAAGAATTATCTGATGTAGTTATTATTATAATCTTTACTGAACCAGCCCTGGAATTAATAAAAATCTGTATATGGATATGATTTTCTCTGATGGGACCACTATGGAAGCTGTAGTAATAATTAACTATCCTTTGAAGGGAAAGATTAGGTCTTCTTCAGGTGGATAAAAACAATGCTCTCCCTTTTAAAAAAAAAAAAAATGCATTCAATAAAGTAAATCTCTTCTGCACTGCACACATACTACACTTTTGTATAACTCTGGATGTCAGAGTAAAGGCAGACAGATCGGACATTGATCAGGAAAAAATCAGTTCATTCAGAAACTGTGGGGTTAAACCTAAAAACACAGACCTCAACAGCAGTTTGTTTCAAAGCAGAACACCAGTTGGTTTTCACTAAAGAAGCTTTCAAAGCAACAATTAAATGACAATTTTGTTCTCATTAAGTTCAGAGTCAGCCAAAATAATGTACAAGCACATCGGGAAAAGAAAAACTTTTATAAATATTTCATTTGTATAAGTACTTCTATACATATAGATACCTCTTTCTAAGTTTGATCAAATCACGATAACTCTGTGTTCTGTTGTACGATGTTTTCCAAACAGATGGCGCTACCCTCATGAATGGAGCATCAACAAGTGACGTCTACAACACAACAGAAATGTCTGGAAGCCAGTGGCCACCACTTTGAGCACCTCTTGTAATTGTAGAGGCCAAAGATCACTTTTATTAATCTCGTGATGTCTGAATAAATTTGGTATTGAAATATTTATGCAAGTTTTTCTTTTCCTGATGTGTGTAAACATTATTTTGGCTGACTCTGTATAATGGGTTTCTGACAGGTCAGCAGGCAACATCTTTTTATAATAATGACAAACATACCTGCATTCTACAGGAGTGATTTTCCTCATGTGCAGGTAAAGATGTGTGAGGAGCTTAGAGATGACAGGAGCGGGAGTCATCCTCACTAATTCAGCTTCCACCTAGAAACAGAAAGACCACAAACAAACACACTGATATACTCTCAAACGTTCAACCTCACAGCCTCAAAATATCTGTTTAGGAAGTGTTGTGTTTCTAAATTCTGCTGAAAGCATTGACAGACATTCTCTTACAAGGTTGTGTAAAAAGCAGCCTGTCCTATGAGCTACTGAGAAATTTTCCTGAACAAAGTTTCTACGTGTAAAAAACTAAAACCTCAGTCGCAGATAACAGGTATCGCAAATTATAAAGAACTTGCTTCGTTAACTCAGACTTTCTGCTTCAACCTCACATAAAAAGGGGAGTTTAACTCGTCAGGTGACTGAAAATGAACGGCTTGTGCAGTTCTAGATCCAAAAGTAGGATGTTTCAACTCATGTTTTACTACAAATACATACAGTAATAAATAAATACAATGGCTGGTTGTTAGTTTATTCACTATTAATGTCATTTTATATACTGGATTGAACTTGAGCAGTGGAAGAGAGAAGGAATTTAATGAAATTACGGAGATTCAGAGAGGTAATGTTGCACAATGTTAAGCACGGTTTAATTCAAACCAGCTGAATGTGAAACTTCAGTGCAGCTCAACGGGTTTCAGTTAGCCTTAAAGTAAAATAACCTTTTTAAAAGCTAAAATACACAGCAGAGAAATACAGGTTGAGAAGGTCATTCTAATAATGAGGACAGCTAAAGCAGGTGTTCAGCGGTAAGTTAGCCACCTGTGTTGATTAGCCCGCTAGCTAACTTAGCCGCTTAGCTAGCTAACGCGTCCGGACCAACTGCTCAAACACGACAAAACACAACTCTTCACAAGTCGCTGACTTAACGTACAACAAAACAACGCTACTGGTTACAAGTATTTATCTTCTTACCGTGTTTTACTCCAAAAACAAGATCAACAGCAGCCAGAGATGCTACCAGACGTGCTGACCATAAATATACATAGACTAGCTATGCTAGCGCGCTGTCTTCTATATTATCTATGGTCTGACCAAACGCTGCTCTCTGGCTCCGCCCTCTGAGAATCTTGTTGTCGTTTGGCTCCACACTTGCTGATGACCACTTCCGGTCTCAGAAAATGAAAAAACGGACCTTTTTTCGTTTCTGTCTCTTACTGATTTTACTTTTTTGTTATTCTAAATATAAAACGAATATCAAAGCATTAAAAAAATCGTATATCCCTTTTGGTCATGAAAAGGAAAAACACCTCGTATTTCAATTTTAATTTTTGTATTTTAAAACGAAAATCAAATAACCATTCGTTTTTTTGTTTTTCAATGCCCGTTTCCCGTTTCAGAACAGAAAATCCAATTACCAGATCCGTACACGGACCCACCACACACACACCTTTGACACACTTCCACACATTAGTTGAGGAGCCGCGAAAACCTGGTCGCGCCAAACTATTTTACATCTGGCGTGAAGCTCTCCAGCAAACTACAGCGTTGGATGAAGAGTCCAGCCACTCGTCTGGCCTGGATTCTGCCACCAGCGCGGATGAAGCCGATCTTATCGAAGGAATTGATCATTCCAGTGACATGTAAGTCTGTATTCATGAGAAGTTGTTTGTTTTGTGTTGGAGAAAAGTAAAGAAAGTATAATATACATGGAACGCCGCCGAAAGCATTCCGCGCAAAATACGCATCATTTTTACAAGTCATGTGCTGCGCACAGCTAACGTACCACGTAACTTTTTCTGTGTGCAGCATTTACAATGTTGGGAAGGAGGAGGAGGAGGAAGAGGAGAGAATGGAGGTCTCCTGCTGTCCTGGTACCCCAGCGAGAGGTAGAGGGACAGACCGTCCTCCAGCCAGGAGACGCTGCAGCAGCCGCTCCACCAGCGAGCGCTCCGGGCCAGAGGCGCTCCCTACAGCTGGCTGGAAAACTGAGAAGGAACCTGACAGCTTACCTTCTCTGCCACATTTCCTGCCGAAAAGGAGGCCAGGTGTCCAGCCGCCTCTGTCAGAATATGTGGACAGCCCTTCTCCATCAGACCTGTCCAAGTACTTGGACCAGGAGACCATCAAAATACTGTTTCTGATTCAACTCAGTAAAAACGATTTTCTTTTATTTTCAAATGCACTTTTTAATGGTCTGACCATGGTTTTGTACATAAAATATGTGTGTTCATAAGTATCTGGCACACTTAGAAATTTGATTGCACTATTGTAAATAATTTGTTTTGATGTTGATGTCTCTTTGCAAATTTTGCAGTTTTGTTTATTTTCGTTTTTTTTTTTACAGGTTACAAAATTGACCATATCTCAAAAAGCAAATTATGTACAGACTCCAAATAAATTTCCTGTGGTTCCAAAGGATGTTGTGCAACTTTTTTACATTTACAAATTTGAGGGATACAGCTATGCAATTTCTGTGTTTTGAAATATATGTGAAAAAAACAAAAACAATTTTCATTTTTTAAGCAATTTTTTTGTAGTAGTTAAGACATAAGTCAATACATATTATTAAAATTTGGGATATCAGGGTTATTTTGATGTAAAGCGAATAAAAATACTCCAAAAAATGGCACTACAGCATGTAAAAATGTAAAAATATGTCCTGGCGGACTTGCACAATGGTGGGTCTTAAAGGGTTAAAAGGTTAAGAAAAGATCTTGATTGAATTCTGAGACAAAAAGGAGAATTTGCTCACTTTTTGAGTATTTAATCACATCCACAATCTTTTCCTGACCTTAATGCTTACTACAGAGACTTTTTTCACATGAACAGATGACGTATTTGAACCTTGGACTCTGATGCCAAAGTCCTGAGTTCTGTATGCTAACATTGATTCCTACATCAAATAGACTGCAAAAAAGCATTGATAGAGTCATTTTTGGACTCTTTACTATAATAAACCAGAGCTTGTTTAACTAGTAAACATACGGGACTGAAACCTGCACTGTGTGACGTGCTCATGCACAGCGAGCCTCCACTTTGATGATGTTCCTTTTTAAAACACATCTTTCCATCTTCAGCAAATGACATGCTACTCAAAAGCACATTAAAAGTGAGTGTTTCATCAGCGCGCCTGTTGTTGTTGTTCACACTGGAAGGCTGCTGTTTTGCATATGATGAGATGATTGTGCGTGAGGGAATGAGTGGTGCTTAATGTGGTGGACAGTGATCAGTGGCCGCCCTCCTCCCCATGGGCCCCCACCACCACCACCACCACCACACACCCCCTCAGGACCGCAGGCCATCTCATTTACATCCCACCACCCCACTCTTTGTGGACAGCGCTTCCTGCTTGCAGCACCCACCCAATACGTGGCTGCGCGCCGCTGCCAAGTCAGCCAAGGAGGATTTTGAACAGGTTAAAGCCTCTAAATGAAAGCAGTTATTCTCATGACTAATTCATGAGATGCTGAATTATGGCTGACAAACAAGTGAAATTTAAGTATGACAAGCAAAATGAGGCATAAAGGCTTGTACTCCACTGCGAGCGGCGGAACGCGATGATTGAAGGAGGAGACCGAGCCTTCAGTTCCTTCAGTAGGATCTGACAACACTGAATGACCTGGTCAAATACAACTACATGCTCCATCCTTGGGCTTTTGATGTGTTTGGTTCCCCTCTGCTCTAACCCCGCCAGCACCACCCCCGCCCCCCATTCTAACAGAGAAAATATGTGTTCATAGCTGCAGGCCAGCAAGATGGAGTGAAACGGAGAGAAGAGGCGGGCGGGTGAAAACCCAGGCAGGGGTGCCATTCTGCTGGCCAGAGTCCGGCTCTTCACATGTCCTCCTCCAGCACTCACAACAGCACCACACAGTGAGACACAAAAGGTGAAGGGTAGGCAGGTCAACACACACTCACACACACGCACACGCGCACACACGCACAACACTTTTGCTACCCACCTTTTTCCCCCATCTCCCTCTTCATCTGCCACTCTCTTCTTCACTTCATCCCCCCCTCCCCCCCCTCCGCCACCGCCGCTCAACCAACCTGCATTCATTCTCAAGCAAAGCGATGTGAAGGTTAACGGGCCTCTTATCCCGCCTCAAACAACAACAAAAGGAACGTGGAGTGATAGTGGCGCTTTTGAATAGTTCAAAAGATGTCGGCGTGCATAAACCCCATGTCTATCTTGATCACAAAGGAGGGCGACATGAGGGAAAATAGCACTTCAAATGATGCAACAAGACAGTGGCGACAATTTGCAGGGAGTTTCTGCAAACTGTGATCACATGTGTGAAACAAAGACCCCTTGACATTTGAAATGGATGGTTTGTTCGAGCTAAGATCACTGCTGTTTGTTCGAGCTAAGATCACTGCTGCAGGCAAAGAAGAAAAAAACTAAAGAATACAACACACTAAAGATTTCTTTTTTCCCTGCTTTTTTTTTTTTGCTTTATTTCTGCCTGATATTTACCTGGTAAGCAAGCATGTCATAACTGAGTTTTAGGGATCACACTTCTTATTCTGACAGTAATTGCTCAAGAGGCCGGTAGGAGAGCTTCTCTCAGGGCACAAAACATCATTAACATTATTATTGTTTGAGTTCTTTCCCCCCCACCTCCCCCCCGTTTTCTGTTATTTCAAAGGAGTTGTATTTACATGATGGATCTACAGTATTGACTGAATAATTTCTATAGAGTGTGAATATGCAAATATCTGCTCAAACGTTAGAAAATACATATCCTACGTGCAATTATGTAAATTGTCTTTGGTTATTCATTCAGTTATTCTCCCTTGTATTCGCTCATGCATTCATTTGCCATATTAGGGCCTGGCAGTGATGCCCTGAAAGCGGCAGGTTCCCTCCGCAGGCTCTGTGGACAGACAATGAGCAGGGAGAAAATCCCCTTCTGCAGAGCTGTGCTGCAAGTTGACCTGCTCACAGCACACAACACCATATGGAGAGAGATTGCTTTGAAGAGGCCTGCGTGGCCCTACACGTCGGTACACAACATGGAGCGCACACACGTGCCGCACACACCCTTGACCTCACACACACACACACACACAAACACACACACTGTAGATGACCACTTTCTCGGTTCCTGCTGTAGGCGACACACACTGAGCTCTTTTGATTCTCAGATCCTTTTAGGAAATATGAATGAAACTACGCTCTGAGTCAGAACAAATCCCTTCTGCTTAGTATGAACAAAAATTGGGTTTGGACACGCAACATTAGATAATAAAGGTCCCAGTGTTCATGAGAAGCACTGATGTGGTAAATGATGGAGCACGGCGATGCAACTTCTTCAAAGTAGATCAAGATGAAGTGTAATAGAAATACGTTTCTTCAGTTTTTCAGCTTGCATCAGGCTGAACAATACTTTTCCTGCATGAGTACGTGTCACCCTTCATGTTTGTGTGCCATGTGTGAGCTTGCAGTAAGCTCATAAATATGCTTTCTGAGTGCACATGGGTGGGTCACTGCAAGGATTGATTTCCACGAGGACTGACGTGAAAAATGTATACATAATGTTCACAGCACATGGTTCTGATCAGACTTTTGACCTCCAGGTAACCTGCAATCACTAATATGGAGCTTGCTTCCATATGGAGAGGGAGTGCGGTATTAAAGGTGACATGCACAAAAAAGGCAGAGAGAAAGAAGGAAAGCTTAGAAAAATAACGAACTGAACTGTACTGTGTCATAACTGGCCATTCACAGTGAGATATTTTCATTCCTGAATAGCTTCACTGTATAATGTAATGCATGCTCTGGCACTGATATTACAGGTGTGTGCTTGTGTGTGCATATGTGTGTGTGTGTGTTGAAGTGGGTGTTTTGCAATTCCCCCATCCTTACCCTTCACTCTTGCATACACTCTCATTCATTAATACCCCTGCATTAAGACTAACATAGTATTGATTTGGAAAAAAGAGTACAGACATACAGTATGTAGGGGTTTTTTGGCAAATATTCAGCACCCGCCAATTCCAAAACCATGAAACAACACACCAAAAACCACAAAGTGATGCTGTAATGCGGCGCTACACAACATACGCTGAGGCGATAGTCTGATATAAAGCATTGCTGGAGGGTGAGAGCGCGTCCCGTTGCGATACCCAGGGTGACTTAGAGATATGTTTAGCGGAGGAACAAAGAGCAGGAAGGAAATGCAGAAGGCACACTGAGCAAAGAAAAACATTTTCAAACACGACAGCAAAACACACCCTCCACCACTCTTCTGTATTAACAGAGGGAGTTGATGAGTTCAGCTGCTTACTGGTCACCGACTTCACTGCTGGGTGTAAAATGTCTCATTGCAATAATCCAGCTGAATGCTTTGTTGTTTACTTTTAAATGTCTTTATTTGCTCCTGTCTCGATGTGAATCCATGTTAAATGGTTTTTTCTGAGGTTTGAGTTGCTGATTGTTGAATTTGATGCTAAAGTGAATGTTTTCATGTGGAAAAAAAATTTGCAGATTGAAAAGACTTAGTGCTGCCAATATGTCTGTTCAAATCTAAATGTTTATTTTCTATTTATGTGTGACGCCACTTCCTCTCTACTAGGTTCAGACAGAAATATTGCACCTTTTATACTCTAGTTACTTTACAAACTAAAACAAAGCACCTGATTAGCTTGCAAAATATGATGGACTGTCTAAGACAATGTAAAGGGAAATTCAGTTGGAATTACAAATTACATATTAATACACATCAGTGATTCCAATCCCATACTATCCTATAGAATAATACAGAACTATTGCATTTTGTTTTGATATTTTAAGCAGATTTGTACACATTTTACTTTTTTCCCCACAATCTTTTAAAACAGGACTCTAGTATGGCTACTTTTACTTATTTAAGTGAACTTAAAACAATGTAAGAGCCTCAGAAACACATAGATAGTCAATAAAAAGGCTTCAAAAGGCAAAATGAGGCCGGTTCAGTGCAGGTTTAACCAACTTATACCCCTCAGGATGTTCAGTTTGAAGTATGTTCTCACACTTTATATCATCATATTGATTTATCCACAACTTCTGTCAGGTGTTTTATCTGCAGTGTCAAACGGAAACACAGCATCACTTTTCAGTTTTAGATTTCACAAAACAGACAAGACATGATGCAGTCCAAACTGCACCTAATAATAATGGCATTAATGTTTGTATATATTCAGTTTATGTGCACATAAGTCACTCTAGAGGACGGTGTGTGCCAACCTGAAATAGGTACAAACATGCCTCTTCTTTTGAAACTTACGATAAATACAGACACTTTCCTTTTGTACGGAGTGCATTTTTCTCCCACAATAAGTGCAAGTTGTCCCTGTGCGCCTCACACAGGGCATGAAACACTCCACGCTGCATGTTTGGGTAAACTGCGTAACAAATTGGAGAAAAAAGGCTGGAGCCTGAGACACAGAGTAAACTCCCTCTTGGACAATACCATGCTGTATTATTAATACAACAGCATAGGTCCCGGCGTTCTAACCTGCTAAGATGGGGGAACATGCTCATCGATGATATCAAGGTGACTGAACACACACAGAGCAGCGGGCCAGCTGCTGTTCAGGCTGCATGGTGGGGCTCACGCTGTGGACTAGGTGCTTGGCTGCATAATTAGGAATTATTAAACAAGGCTCTAGCAGCGAGGTGATCATGAAATTGTATTTTCAGTCTTGAGGGATGAAAGCAAGAATTAAAATGTTGCCGTTTGTTAGGGAGGGGAAAAAAAATTGAAGAATCTTGTCCTAAACCTCCCCTGATTCAATTTCTTTTAAGAAACAAAGGAAATGCATTTGGACAAGCAGGGAGATGGATGACACAGGCTGCTGTCGTAAATTGTGAATTGTTGTAAATTGCAATCTGGATAAATATTTCAGTGGCAACTGGACCAACATGATGAAATGCGGGTTGAGATGTTGTCCATTTTACTGCAGGGGAAAGGAGCAGCAAACAGCCAAGAAAGACAACTAAGAGTAAAGTGAGAGAAAGACATAAAACACGCAATAATACATGACTTCATCAGTAAGTATGATGTTGATTTGAACTTGTGTACTGCTTTAAGAAACAGGTATCAGCTGTCCTCATTTATGCTCAAATTGATCATATTGAAAATTAAAACCAAAGATCCTCAATATTACAGTTTTTGCCCAATTATACTGATCTAAAAGACACGGTTCACATTTTTTTCAGATATTCAGGCGAATAGTTCTACCTTATTGTTTATTAACGCTGATCATTTCCTCAAATGAAATGAAAAAAAACTACAAAGCTAAACTGAAGAAGAAACTGAAGAAAGTCACGTGACACTGAAGCACAAGACTAAAGATAAGAGTGTAAGGTGAGGAATGAAAGGTAAAAAACAGAGATACGCACAATTTGTCGTCAGTCTAGATGGTTTTCTTTCATGTTTCTTTCATGTCCACGTAGTTCATGTTTTCTTTTATCATAAAACAAATAGAAAGCAGTCTGTATTCTTTATATTTTGTATGTTAGATGTCTTTTCTTGTCTATTTTCTCATATTTAGAGACAAACATCTGCTTTCATTTATTTATATACAATGGAAAATTATAATTACTAGAAATGACTGTGTAAGCAATAAGTGGTACATTGTAAATTAGGGTGTTAGCCATATAACCAAGCTAAATTTTGGTTGTTTATTTGTTTTAATTACATCCTTCACCTCTACTGGTGCGAGTGAAATCTAAGAACTGCATGGATCTCCACATGACCTGATCAGGTGCTGTTCATTTAGCTGGAAAAACATTGCACATTAGAATCAATTGTAAAGATGTTGGAGGAAAACCTGCATGTAGATATCGATTGAAACATGTTTTCTTTTTATAGTAAATCCAAACAGTCATTAATAGCATTCTACAGAAGCTGATAAAGACAAAACATTGATTCTGACTCACACTGATGAGTCACATTTACATTTTAATTCATGTTTTAACCAACAACTTGGCTGCTTTTGTGAGATACAAGTGGACTTGCCATTGCTCACCAATGCTGTTGATTTTTTCTTCTAAAGTGTTTTCTGCAGCAACATGTATTTTCCCTTCATACTACATATACAGCTGTATAAAATGTATAGAAATATGTCATATAAATAGCTTTAAAGCTACTTTAAGCTAATTGTGAAAGTGGAGCAAGTAAATTTGTGTACGTTTGAAGTTAAGTGTCAGTAATCAGTGATTCAATTTTTATTACAAATCGTTACCTTAAATACCTTAAAAAATCATTCAAAGATGAGTTCCCAAAATTCATTTCGGTTATATGACGGCCATATAACGGTACACCTGTTTTATTCATGAGCTTTATGAAGCATGCATGCAGACCCACACATTAAAAAAAAAAAAACAACAACCTTCCCTTGTTCCGCCAAATATTAACCTAAACTTTCCAAACGGAGCAAATCAGAAAAGTGTGACAGGCGACACGCATCTTTGAAATGAGTTCATCTCACTGGAATCATTAGTTTGGAGCTGCGAGCAGAACATTTTCCTCCGTAGCAGCAGTTTCAAATCACAATGCAATAATATTTTCCAGTATAATCTAAAATGATGTTGGGGAGGGGGGAGTGGCTTGACGTGGCAAAGGAGCAGTGGATGTTAGTGATTGTCCTATATTGCTCATGCTCTCATGGATTACTTAATTATCAGCCCGTGCCGACGTTCTGCTCTGTTAATGGTAGGCAATATGGCCCTTACCTCACTTAAGGAATAAATTGTATTGCTCCATCTCTCTCCATCTTGTAACGAACACACCCTCCCACACATATAAACATCCCTTCCATCCTCTCTTCACTGCTCATATAGATCATTTAAGCTGGAATGGAATAGTTAGTGAAGCAAAATCCCAATGAGATCCGGTACTATTTCACAATAACAATTCCTTTAATTGGGCATCTCTGCCTAGTTCCTTGCAACCTGTTTTTTTATTCATCTTTGCAAAAAAAATAAAAGAATCGGGGATGGGATCCTCATTGACACATGCTGTGTTTATGATTCTGAATCATGAAGAGTGGAAAACTTCTCAGAGAAATTGCTTTTGCCTCAGTGGGGAAGCATTGTTGTGAGCAGAGGTTTAAAAAGATTTTTTTTTTTTTTTTTTAAATATCAGGTTAATCATGAACTCAGTCAGTCAGAGTCGTGAGCTGTGGCAGGTGGCGGCTTTTTGACATCAAATATAGAAATGAAGAAGAGGAGCTCAGTGTCATTAGCTGCTACTGGACAGCAGCACAGGAAGTGGACTTAAAGCTTTAATAATTTTATTGTAGCTTTTTACAATTCATTCACTGATAGTTGCTATGTTTTTCCATTTTTAAAGATGTCTTGCTTCATGCTTTGAGTGTGCCATGTGTCTTTTTTATGGTTCTTATTCAAACCTCTTGATATCATCTGTCCACCAACTATGACGCAACAGCCAACAGTCGGTTAGCTTAGCCTAGCGGAATGGTTGTTACAAATAATGACTTCCCATATCATCACCCTGCAAACTTACTATCAAACAGTTGCCTATTAACGCATCCAGCATACATGGAGATACATTAGCATTCATTTGTATTCGTGTTTCTGACCATCTGGCAACTACATGTCTAATATCTGCTGTGCTATTGCATGTAGCGTTGTTTTTTGTTCTGCATCAGCTCCTGAGAGCTGGACAGACGGCGTAAAGCAGGTTACTGAGGGCATCCTTTATGTTGTGAGACTGAACCGAACAGTAGAGCTGCACGGCTGAAAATCAAAATCAGCTGAAAGGCACTAAAATGCTTTGCAGATCTGATGAAAACTGTAGATTCTGGCAACAATTCTTTGTGGATTCCTCACTGAAATGATCACTTTAACACTAGTCGTTTTCTTCTTTTGTAATCATAAAAAACTTGATTACAGCAGCTTTAAATACATGTAAAAAAAAAACATCAAAAGGGCAAATGCAATACTACGACTCAGAAATATGACCACGAGTGGTATAATATTTAATATTTTATTTGAATGCACTTGTGCATGCAGCATTTTTGGGTTTAGCTTCTTTTATCTCCTTTGCATAGTCTGTTGTTGAGTAGGTAAATCAACAGAGGTGCATCACATTAAGATGCATGTAAAAGTATAATTTGTATTGTGCAGAAACTATGCACCTATCATACAAATTAAAGATGTGTTCAATTTTCTTCTAAAATTGAATATAGTCCTGTAAAAAAACTAATTCTACTATAGTTCTTGTTCAGGAATGAGTTGCTACAGAATATGTTATGCCTTCAAGGCTACTTTAAAGTGGAAGAAAATTGATTTGGATGTTTAAGGCTTTAAATACCTCCTAGGAGAATGCACATTATGTTGTTGTTATCATGAAGTGTAATTAAACAGCATGTCTGCGATGACAGCAGAGATGCCTGCAGTGTGTATCTGCAGTAGGTGGCCACACACATGCACCTACAGCACAGCGATGGCAGCCGGCCACTCTGACACCTCTCTAAAGAGTCCCATTGACCTCATCATGAGCTGCAGTCTCAACAGGAAGTCTCCTCTGGTTTACTCTCTCACTGCAGTATACTGTGACCAGCAGCAAAGCCGCACAAACCGGCTCCTAAAACCTAAGAAACCTCGTTTTCTCACATCGCTGTGTTTTCTGCTCACGGGCCTGTTTGGAGTAAATATCTGGCCTCAATATCCACACTAAGATCCTTTGCCAGAGGATTATTGAACATTAATTACATTAGCATTTTCTCTCTGACAACAAGGTGGCTTCTTATCTGTGATCTTCAAACTGCGACTGGGAACTATTGATCTGGGCCATGTTGTCATTCAGATGATAATTAGGAGCAGGTGAGGGGTCAGCCTCCAATCCGTTTGAACATCTGGATGAGAGTTCCTCAAGGACAATGGGAGCCACAGGATGCCGCCACTCTGTTGAGCCCCGTGTGTCTTTATGTGTCTAAGTCCATTATACAAATTGTCTAATTAATTCCCACATTCCAGCAGAGCGGCCCAACAATCAATGGAGGCAAAAACACCGGGAGAAGAGCCCCGTCAGAGCCCAGTGTACAGTTACAGTCAGTGCATACAGAGCTGGAGGTGATGCACCTGCGGCAAGGTCTGCATCTGACCTTTTTTTCTTTTTTCTTTTTGTAGGAGAACATTACAAATACAGAGTTTTTCTTCCTAGATTAACAGCTTCCGGGAAACATGCGGGTACAACGGAAAAAAGCAAAGATGTTTTATTGATTATCTCACCTCTAATTGTGCAGAAACATTATGATCAGGTGTGAGTGCACATTTATTTTTCAACTATCTTATCTTCCAGAAGAGAACACTATTAACATTAATCTGTAGAAATTGCGGGCTAACAACACATTGTGCCATTGCTATAGAGTTGGTGCTATCACAGGTTATTCTTATCTATAATTAAAACTGTATTTTAAGGACATGCAAATGGAGATATTAGCAGACCTAACATATATCCTTCTCAGTCTGGTGGGGACACAGTTCAAAAGAACCGTTTTACAGAGACCCCACTTTCTCAAAAAAGTAGTTCAATGTGTTCTTTTTCATGAGTAAATAAAGGTAATCTCCATGGGTGCATTAAATTCTGTCGCCGCTGCATTTATGTTATCATTAATGCGATGAATAATTCCGTTTGCACACTGCAGAAGTGCTTACAGCAGAACTTTGGAAGAATCAACTGAACAAATTGTGTAAGAAATTCGTAAATGGTCTTGTTCGGAGTGTTTAAGAGTGGAAAAGATCTCCTGCCTCTCAGCGCTCTGTACCAAGCTGTACCACTGCATGCTTGACCACTTAGAACAATGGCCTGTTAATCCACAGTTCAAAGGGAAGCCGGAGCAGAGCAAGACAACAGATGTTGCTCGGGAGGAATGTTCCAAAAGTACAGATAAGCACTGGATGTAAAAGAGAAGCGTCTGTTTTAGTCTGTAAATTATTATTGCCTGTAAATTGTAACATAAAGAGCCTGTGGTCCTGTTAGTCAGACAGTGTGAGCTGTTGTCGCTACAGGAAACAGCTTATCGTGGTTTCTGTTAACATGTTGCAATGTAAATGAACAGCTAAACTGTACTTGATCCAAATGTGCAAATGCAAAACATAAATGTAAATCAGTGTGTGTGTGTGTGTGTGTGTGTGTGTGTGTGCCTGGGGAGGATGCAGACAAACAATGCAAATATTGCCCCCTTGTGGTTCTTGTGCACTCATGGGCGCTGCAGCCATCTGGGACAGCAGTCACACAGCAGAGGGAGATTTTAGGAGTGAAATGGCTTAAAAATAAAACAAGGAGCAGTGGATGAGGTGTTTTTGTAACAGACAATGATATGTCGCAGGAAAAGTGAGTGACAAAGAAAAAATCAATCTTTTTAGGTTTTGTATGACAACGAAACTATATAGAAAATAAGTGTTTCTTTTTGCAAAACCTCCACATTAGCTGCCTTCTCTTTACTGTACATGGACATCTCTCTCTCTCTCTCTCTCTCTCTCTCTCTCTCTCTCTCTCTGCTGTCTCTCTCTCTTTCTCTCATTAGAGCAGAGTAAATTTCAATGTCACTTAAAGTCACAGCCGTAATTTATTGGCTCCTTAATACTGACGGACAAAGGTCGTGAGCAGTGCTGTGAGGCATTCTATCAGGTTTATCTGTGCGGGTCATTAACCTTGACCTGGTGTAAATGCACTCCGGTCCAGGAAGGTCCCCCGTCCTGCATGTGCACGTTTTCCATGCCCCCAAGAAGTTCCAATCTGCGACAGCCACTCACTCGGCCGCCCCGTTAGCTCGAGTGCTTTAAACTTGCCTTAATTGTCAGATGGCAGCCAACGCAGCTTTCTTAATTGATCTGACCTTTCACAGTGCTTTCTAATTTCCAATCCTGCTTTCATTGTTCCATCTGGCACTTTTAAAGCGACATCTGGTTGACTGTACTTTACCCGGTGATCTCTGTACAGATATTTTTAAACTTAATGTATGCTTCAACAGATGTTAGTTTTTATAGGTGAGCGAGGAGCTCGACTGCACCCTCCAATGCCGACCCGTGCCCATAATACTTCCTCTCGACAATTCAAATATTGACAGCAGAAATTACAAGCGCAGGTCTCCAGCAAACTCTATGTTATTATGCTGGGCTTCTTGTTTTTGCTCCCTATTAGTTAAACATCAATTCAGCACAGTCTGCTCTAATAACTGCCCATAAATAAAACATCAGCTTTCAGTTTATGAACAAATAAACAATTTTGTTGCTATGCAGAGTTCAGTTTTGCAAATATGCCTGATGTCAGTGAGAAGGCAGGAATATTTGCTTAATAAATAATGTGGAGAATTTGGACATTGTTCACCACAGACACTGTGAGCAAAGCAGCTGACTTTCATTCTGTAATATGTCTGCTCCTCAGATCTTTTCCAGTGGATTCCCTATCAGAAAATACTGCTTCTTTCTTCACTCAAACTGTCTGATTAAAGAGCCTCTCTGCAGAGCTGTTATTTGTAGATCACTCCTACCATGGGGTATCTTCGCTCCTTTTTGCACATTCTCTACAAGATTTCGATAACTGCAATCTTTCCTGCTCGTACATAATCTCCTTTTTAACCCTTCTCCCTAAACTGCAGCTCTCCAGTTTGTCCTCCCTATCTTCCACCAGGGATGACATGTTGTGGACTTTCCCATCCCTCTCTTTGAAAACTTCATTTTCTGCTCTGACATTTTTCCAAAAGATAAATTTCCTATGGTCTGTATTTTCATGGGGAAGTGCTCGGAGATGGCTCTACCTGCAGGCTGTTAAATTAGTGCCATATAATTGACTGATTAAACGCTTATTGATTGCTGAGATCCGGATGATGGAGACAGAGGATATGGATCCTCTTGCCCTTGCATTTTAAACTGTCCTCTGTTCATGAGGAAGGATAATACACAGTAAGCCAAAGAGAAACTGATCCTGTGGTTAAAAAAAAATGTAAAAAAAACCTGACTGGTGCTAAATTTTGAGAACTGAGGGTTGAACTTTTGTCAATATAGCTGAGAAGTCATCAGGATTCTAACCTCCTCTGAGCAGCTACTTTAATGGATGCACATCTGTGATTAAATGAATTGTGTTTGTACAATTTTCAGTCTATCTGATGTCCAAGTAGGGCAGTGTTTGGTAGTCTCACAGGGCTTTAGGATGCAGGGATTGACATGCAGCAGGCTCAAGGTCAGAGTCTGCTGCTCCCCTGAAAGCCTCCAGCCACTGATAGACACGTCTTCCCTCCTGAGCCGTGCTGGAGCGAACACACCACAGAACATCTGTTCACAAACAGCCCTGATGGAGCCGTACTGACACCGAACGCGCACCCGCCACCCGCACCTCACCAGCTAATTCCCCGGCCGGGGCCAGATGGCGGCCCGCGCTGCCGACTCCCTCCTCTCCTCATCCAGGACAAATCATGAGGAAGAATGGCCTGCAGGTACCGCCCCAGGCGCGGCTGTGCCACTCACCGCTGACCACCCTCTGGTGGCTTCCAATGTTCCCTCCTGTCAAAAGACAAATTGTCCAACAGACTGCTCTTTTATGAATTCACCCCGCGGTCCATTTCTCAAAAGAGGTTAAGGAAAATCCTTGGCCTGAGCTGCTCAACTTTGAGACAGAACTCTGTTCTCTTAAGTTAAGAGGCCTGGAGACAGAGCAAAGCGAGAGGTCCTGAAACGGGGGGCGAATCTAAAGTTTCCCCACAATGTCTGACTGTTAATCCAACTGGCAGAGACATCTCACTACCATCCCTGTACGAGGTGCCTGACCTCTGAATTATGTGCTTTGCTGCCATTAAAAATACGAGCGTAGGTGAAGAAGAAGCATTAAAAGACATATTCTTCTGAAATTACCACACAATTTAAGCAGAAAAGCTAAATGCTGGAAAACAAAATACAGAGTACTCCCATCCCCTGTGTTTATTTAGTGTCTGTTTGGGGAAGCTGAACCTAAAATCTGAAAATTTGAAGCACAAACGAGTGAGGTTAACCACTAACACGGCTTCGATTTCTTCTACTGTACAGTAACACACAGACAGACAGACAGACACATGCCCTCTGACACACACATCAGTCAGCAAGCAAACAACCAATATTATCCCATCATTATAGAACCAATTGTTCTGTTATGTGATCCAGCCGCTGCCCGCATGCTTTTCTCTGCATTCTTTCATGTGAGTGTGGGGCGTTTCTCTGTGCTGGATCTCTCTTTGTAAGAGGGAGGGCCCTGCTTCAGCTCTAAAGTCATCTTTCTACAGGTGACCCGGTTAGGAATGTCACCACAGATCAGGGATAAGTGTGATTAATCTCCTCTGACATTCTTATGGCACCTTTTACACAGCATTTCATCTTGAGGCTGCACAGGAGAGATGTGTGGGAAACGATATATCTACTGATGACAGTAAAAATCTGCCTCATGGATAACTGCAATATCTGCTCATTTAGCCTTAGTGCTATTTTTGGGGGTTACCTCAGGTTTGCTCTAGTTATAGTTACCACTAATGTCCCTGTTGGGTATTGTGAGGGAGCTCTAGATCAAATCGATGAGGTTTTCTTTTGCCACACAGCTGTTTGGATGTTGCATATGCACTGGCAGTTATATCCATGGTATAAAGGGAGAGAATAGGTCACCAGGTGGGTCAAAGCTGGGAAAATATACCCATTAATGCTTGGTCATGCTGTCATATTAGCAGCCTGTGATTTCAGGTCCGGCTGTGGAAGACTAACATGACCCAGACTTTTAAAAATGCTCTTCTTGGTAGAACCTAAGTAAACACTGTTCACCTCTACTCTTCATCTCACTGAGCAGGACTTTTAACTCCAGGAAACACAAAAACTGTGACTCTGCAATGCTAATTCTCCGATTACTCAGACAAATACTTAAAGGGTCAGTTCACCCAAAACTACAAAAAAATACTTCCAAAGCAAGAGGTTATGAAACTAGAGGCTGTATGTGTTTTCCTTGTGTGTCGTCATGGAGATAGTTTTGTTTTTGTTGGCAGAAATGACTGCTGAGAATGACTGGTATTCCAGTTGTGGTGATCGAAAATGGCCAACATTGACATGTCTTTCCTAAAACAATGTCCATATTAACTGTGGATAATTCACAGACCTCAAAGTCAACATTTGTCAATGAGAATTACTCAAAAAAATAAAAATATCTTGCATGGGTTTATGACTAGGACATTGTTTCTGTGAAAGAGCAGCTATTGTGCCTTTTGCATGTAATATGTCAGTACTTTGTGTGCCCAAAAGCTAAATTTGGTTTGTCCCTACTTTATTAGAGTGGCGGCAGAAGTTGCAGAAAGTTGCATTTGAAAACCATTATTGTTTATATGTCTAGTAACTATTAGGGGCAGCTGGAAAACATCTTGTTTTTGTTGGGGTTTTTTTCTGGTTAATTTAGTGAACTCCTCAGCTGGTGAAACTCGATATGTTTTTCATATTTTGTCAATAATGTCTCTTAGTACTTTGCTACCTCCCATGTCTGTCTGTGGCACTCACACAGAAGCCAATTCATTACTAATAAATAAATAACTTCAGAAAATGATGACAAATACTGTATGAATCCCAAAAGAACCTGGGCACTGTAACTTTTAAAAATAAACAAAATATTCAAGGAGTAAATAACGCAATTTTTGGTCATGGTTTATAGCTTTGGTGCTCTAAAGACTATTTACAGCAGCAGGATTGTAAGATTGACTCAAAAAAAATGAGTCAGTTGCAACAGGATCGATTAATTTTTGGTTATGATTTTTTTGTGGGTTTGTGACATAAAGTAAAATATATAATGGTACATACATCTTTAATGTATGTACTGTTCTCCATATTCTTTTGGATCTGTTTTTATATAGTTTTATATAGATGTGTTTTTGCTATAAAAAAAAAAAAGCAGAAAGAAGTTTTGGCTTGACAGTGTGATATTAATAAGTTGAAATATGCAGATATAAACAGTCACTTTCTCCAGAAGTTCCAGAAGTGCTCTCTGCTAATTAATTTTAAGATTTATCATAAATGCATCATTTCAATGTGTTTATAAAACATGTCCAAGTCCTGCCCAAAGCAAACATCTTGGCAAAACAACAATTGCATTACTGATGCACATGGCAACGTATGTGTTGAGAAAACTCAGTAACAGCTGATAATATTAATCTTCACTGCTGTACTGAGCTCCGGCTCTGATTTTTGCTCAGTGACCAGACTTTGGTTCATCAGTCGCTCTGAAAAGCCACATAATCAAACATTGCTTGTACATGATCAAACATTGCTCTCTCAGCTCCATCAGGACCAAAAGCTCTTGACCCATGCCAGCTGTCTGGAAACATTTGAACTAATATTTACACCAATTAAGAAGTTCCATAAACATCAAATATCAAGTCGAGCACGACCGAAAAAGCCCCACAAGTGCTCTTAATGAGGAGATGTGACTAAATACGGTCAGCTGTTGCATCACCGGAGTGACTCACCAATTTCTGGACAGCTTTTATTGAGATATGAAACCTTTCTGCTCCACTGTTTCCTGAGCAACACTTGGAGCATGTTTACAGTAAAACCGGGGCCCTGCAGACACACCACGCAAGAGCGCACTTGACCATGTGATGCGCTCTTTGGGAATGAGGTAAAAAACATCTTGAACTAAGCAGGCCCCTGCGGCAAAAGATCCGCACAAATTGCACTGGTGTTATTCATTGAGATTGCACTAATTAAAGCCGTGCTTCATGGAAGAGGAGATGGAGGAGGTGGAGGGGTGGGTTGTATTTCTTGAAGCACTCACGAGCTTAATGGTGCAAAGAATTTCTACCTGACGAAGGCATTCCTACCACAGGTATGTGTCTGCAACTGCCAGCAGCACCAGCAGCCAAACAGCAATTTAGCACTCTACTACAAGTGTTTACACTGCACTTTGGCTCTGCGACTTTTTTTTTTTTAATGCACCTAAGTTTTTAACATTCAGTGTGTATTTACATTTAGAGGGAGAATTTTGAAAAGTTGCAAATGACGCTAAGCCTACATGGTTTCTGAGGGAGCCCTCCAAGGCCGCAGTGTGAGCTGGTCCCTGCAGAGCTGTGGCTGAAGCCCACGCTGTCAGAGCGGAGCCAGCTGGCGCTGCAGGGAGGGTGGAGGGGTTGGAGGTGGGGGCTGCTCCTCTGCCTTCAATCCCACATGATCTCACTGGTCCTGGAGAGTATATCAGGCAAAAGCAGCGTCATCATTAAATGCCCATGCTGCAAATCTTTTTAATTATTCTCCTTCCTCCCTAGCCTTTTAATGAGAGGAGTATCCACAGATAATGCGGGTAATTGGACAATGGGATTCACTCATTCAATTATTGACCACTGAATCTGCTCAGGAGTTGATGGGTAATTCTCATTCTCAGCTCTGGCTCCGGGGCTCAACGTTCTGCATCCTGCTGAAGAAAAAATAACCCAAAGAGCGCTCCTTCTGGTGGATAGTATGTAATTTAAAATACATTTTTGGGGCTCTGTCAAAAAAGCATATTACATTATGATTTGTTTGAGCCATGAAAGGGTTAGATCTAAATACTATGTGGCAGGCCTATCCATAAAATCTTGCAAAGTAACCTCAAGTATGAAATGTTGGCCTTTGCACTTAAACCACATATTGCCGTTTTCAGTGGGAGACGTGCATGTTGAGTGATCGGCTTTTGTTTGAAAGCTATTGAAATGTGAGATGAGTGTAGGAGTCAATTTAATGGTCTGCTCTGAGTCTGGAAGAGCATTCAGCTGCATGCCCACTGGAATGACATTCGACTATCATAGCGAAAGGTTCTGGTCATTAAAGGAATAATTCAGCATTCTGGTTAACGTTGCATGGACACAAAAAGCTAATATGGTTAGATCTGAAGGTAACAACATCTGGCTATAAATCTCATTTAAGCTCAATAATTAATGAGGTATATTTAGTTTGTTTCATCCACACACAAGTTTGAGTGAAAAAAAGAGCAATTATCTTTTTTGTGGAGGTCATGTGCTGCACTATTTTCATTTCAGAAAAATGTGTCGTAAGTACATTAGTCCACAGTGCAAAAAATCTGTTATTGTTACAAAAAAGGCAGTAAAATTGTAAGATGCGTCTTTTTCTCAAGGAACTGTTCCTTGTGCAGGACTGGACATCACAGCAATGTAACAAAACATCTAGAACTTTGTGTTTAGCCTTTGCACTGGTGAATTTTAACCCAAATCAAGATCTTTTCCTAAACCTAGCCAAGCAATTTTCTTGCCTAAATGTAACTTTTTGTGCCATAAACAAAAGGAAACAGTGACATAAAACAGCAAAAGAAACCTAAAATTAAGAGTGAGAGACAAAGCCACGAAATCAAAGGGTCAAACCACAGTCTCCTGTGTGAAAGTCCTTTGGCTTACGTCTCCTTCACCTCATCATCCTCCTGAGCTGGACTTTGTTGCTCTTGTTTTGCGAGTGATATGACATGACAATTGCAGATCATTAGAAAAGAATATTTTTATTTTGAAACCAATAAATTTTCTACTGTTGGGGTAAATAAACAGCAGTCCTATTTATGGCAATTATGTGAGGAGAAACCAAAGACTTGTGAAAGATTTTTTTCTCCTGTTAAATAAACAAACTATGTTGAGACATGCTGGTATATGAATATTTTTTTTCTCCTCACTTTCAAGTTTTCACTGATTATGCTGAGCTAAAGTCCACTTCATGGTTGCTGCATGCAACTTGTATTGTTCATACTTTAACAGGTACAGTCATGCAAACACATTGTCACATTTTCCTCTCTATTGAACAGAGAAAAACACACGAGGCTGCCATTGATTGATTCTGAAAGACTGTGACTTTAGACTTTTTTCAGGACATAGCCGATGGTAGTAGATTGTGCGGCATACAGTACGGGGTTTTAGAAAAATGTACAACTTCCCACTGTGTTTTAGCATCATTGATGGGAAGCATGTACAAATGTAAAGCACCTCCAAAGTCCAGCAGCGTCAATTATAGCTCTTTAATGAGAAATGATATTTAAGACCCACACAGACTTGGGTGGATCATGAATTTCTCAAATTGTATGTCACCCAGACCCTTGCAAACATGCAGGCCCAGAAAGCATAAATTGGCCTGAAGCTAACCAAGTGCTGTAGCACAACGACATGTGAGTGGTCTTCTCATAGAACTCTGCAAAAAAGACAGTAAGTATGTTTCCCAAAAGTAGTGATAAAGGTAAAAAATAACTTTTTGGCCAGTAAATAGGCTATCAGTTGCTTCGCTGAAGGTAAATTATCATCCTCTCACCACACACAAAGAGCTCAGATCACATGTAGGCCTGTAGTGATTTCCTTAGACAGGTATATATGGTTTATCCTAGCTGACACGCTGTAAACATAGTTGCAGAGTAAACACTGTTTCACAGCTAAAAAAAGGCGTCTGCTTCACCCCCATCTGGACCCCTGCTTAATGCTCAATTGAAAAAAAAAAAAAAAAAACCCTGGATAAAGGACTTCAGCAGTTTGAGTGAATTTCAAACCTGAAGGCAAAATCTACAAACCACAGCGAAAACCCCAGAGAGTGGGAGAATTCCCCCTCTGATCATCCAATTTGGCTGATAGCTGTATGTGTGTGTTGGGGGGGGGGGGGGGGGGGGGGGGGCGCATTAATCATGAGCAGACAAACAGCATGTTGTGTCTGTTGGTAATTGTGACTCTCAACCATACTTAGCCTATAGCTACTCTCAACATGAGCTGATAAACCACTCTATTACTGCAGCACAATGTAGGACACGTTCCGTCAGCGGCGGCTTGAGAGCAAAGAGCTTCCTGCAGCAATATCACAAAAGGCAGTTTATCTGTGTTCAGTAATGGAATAACACACATTCTGCAGAGGAGAAGCTCAGATATTTTCTCAGTGGCATTGCTCTATCAGAAGAAACTGGTATGAACAAAATTCACTCTGGGAAGAAGAGGCCGCTACTGCTAGCTTTCCAGCACGGCGCTCGTATTAACATTGCCCCCCTCCCCTCGTGAAATTCACACCTCCAGCTACAGTCATTATCATAATTGTTACCAAATACTCTAACTCCCAAGTTTTAATTGCAATGCCATTAATTTCCAATCTGAATGATTCCCTTGCACAGACAATTTCATTTTAAATTGACATCCCCACTCAAATGATTTCATATAAACACACTGATAAAAAAAATAATAATATCTCAAGGGCCAAATAGGCAGAAAAAAAGAGGGGGGGGATGGGGGGGATGATTTCAATATGGTGGAGAGGCAGGCAAATTGTATCAAGAACTAGTCACAGTTATTCCTCCAAAGGCTTTAAAACAAATATGCCCTTCAACTGACGCGTTATCATTTCTGCACTGCAAATAAACTATGCCTTGCCTCGTTTCATTTCAAGATAAAGGACCAATCGTTTGGGCGTAACGGTCAGGGCCAACAAAATGAAATAATAAACCATTCATTAAATCAAGCACACAAGTGGTAACTTCTCTAATAAAAGATTCTCAAAGTTTAATTAATAGTAGTCGTTAGCGCTCGTTTAAAACTTATCGATTTAAACATAACAATATGTTAAAATAATGTATCCTGCAACAGTCATCGCCCTCCCTCGCCGGGGCCTCTGCTCACACCACACTGTAATCAACAGATTGTTAGACATGCATTTTCTGGGCTGGTGACAAAGCCTGATCTATGGGGTCGAAGGGAGCGTTCGTAATCCATCCATTGCTGCAATTTATTATCTTATTTTAATTGTATACACAAACATTGAGGTGATTTAGGTGACACGGTGGAAAGATGAAATCCGTTTATATTAAAAGGGTTGCTCACCCCTGGAGCCCACTGCCAGCAACACCTTTCAATGACTGCTTTTAACAACACGGTTATTGTTTTATTGATCAGGGTTTTATTACAGATTTGACACCCATGTTATGTGTTAATCGAACCGCATATAATTTTTTGACACATATTTTACGAGATTATGACTGCAATTAATTTAATAACTATTATTTTTTCGGTGATTTCAGTCTTAACGAGGTTTGTGGGGAGAGTGCTCCATTCGTCTTGGCCGTGTTGTCACTCATGCACTCTCCGGCACGGTGGTGCAGTGCATGACCTTAATGGAAGCCACGGAAATGGCCAATCGAGCCGGCATCCGCACTCCCCAGCTCATTGCGGAGCCACCTTCTTTTGTTCTAGGAAGTGATATCACTATTAAGGAAGCCATTCATAGCCATATAATTCCTCCTTTCTACACTTAAACGCTCCCAGCTTATGGGAAAATTATACAACTCAGCCTTTGCTCAAAAGTACTTTGAGGATGTGTCATTTTTCAGGCAGTGTACATTTAACCTGGGAGGGGAAAAAAATAACCATTTTGCACAAAGTGAAGAAGGATTAATATCTTTTCTTAAAACACAAATTATGCAACATTGGCTTTACACACAGTAAATCAGGAAAACACGGACGGCTGCTGACGGTACGTGGGCAGTTAAAGCGGGACGGGAACATAACAACACGTCAGGCTGAGATAAAACTCGCACATCCATAAGGACAGGCACAAAAACGGGGCCACTGTTGGTCAATAGCCTCCATCTACGTCTCGTCTCATCTCTAAGAAGTGCACATCTGCTGAACACGGCACAATTTATCTATCAGAAGAATTATTAATTAATAGTTCATCTCATCCTGTATAATTGAGGACAGATCTGGAACGCCATTAGCTGTGATAATAAAGAGAGCGATACCTCCCGCCCACCTGAGCACACGGGAAAAGCCTCCTCTGCTCGGGCTCTTTGTGGCCTTGTCAGCAAATGTATTCTTTTGCACTGAGCAGTAGTTAACAACTTATAGGTTTGTCAAACCAATTTCATTCTTTTTAAATCTTCATAGCAATTATCTTTTTGCATAATCAGTTTCAAGACCTTGGGGGTCTACTGGGTCTTGTAACGTCTTTAAAATAATTGTTCAGATAGTAATTTGAAGTTTTGCGGAAATTGCTTAATAATCAGATCCCAAAGTCAATATTTGGCTGAGGAACTAAGTTGTAGATGGAAAAGACTTCATGGGGCTCCAACAGAAAAGAGGACCGGCTAAAAATAAAAAGACATCAGAAGTTGGAGCCAACTCAACATAAAAGCATGTATGTGTGCGTGCTCGGATGTTCCAGGAGTGTATGTGAGTGTGCGAGTGTGTGTGCTCAGGCTAAAAAGTGTTCACATGCATACACATTATACTGTGGTTGCAGTTTGGCTGTACAGGTGCACTTCCAGGTTTCTGGAGACAATATGCAGATAAAATAGACCCATTTGAACTCGTATTAATTTTCCATTTTTAATATGCCATCAAAAGAAACACAAAGTCAGAAAGATATCAGTGGGAATAAAGCTACATTATCATGAAATATTAACAGCTGTTGTGGACCTAACACGGTGGTTATCTACTTTGAGCATTTGAAAGATATCCAACTTAAAGGGAGGGGGCATGGATTTTATGTTTGTCCCAATTACCCTTGTAATGAGATGTATCTGAGTCTGTAGTAATGACAGTAATGAGAAAGATAAAATGACAATGTGTAAAAACAGAGCTGGCATATCAATGACTTGCCAGACAGAGCTCTCTGTCTGATGTATGCGAGGACAAAGGAAACACAAGATCCATGATCCCCAACAGCAAGGACAAATAAAAGAAAATACAGGTCTAACACGGCGCACCCCTTGACTCCTAAAGTATATATGAATCACTTCCCTTATTATCACTGTGACACAGCAAGGAGCTTTGCTTTATGAACGCTACTTAAGGAGCATCTCATAACGTGTACTGACCAAACCCAATCATAATCTGTCTTGCCCAATAACAACAAGACAATGCGTTACAGAAAACGTCTGATGTCATATCATCATTACACTAATAGCAAATGACCGGGCTTCTCTTAGCCCCACCCAATTAGTCATTTTAAACTGCTTATTGGTGAGAAAGCATCAATGATCAATTCAAGCATTTAGCCCGTGGAGCAGGGCTTGAGTCGGTGCCAACATTGATTATCTGAAGGAGCAAATTGGTCCATAATAATGGGTATTCCTCATGATGCCTGTGTAAGTCTGCAAAGACGGTTCATTTTATACATATGTAGCACTTTGCACGATTTCAGCACATACGTAAAGCTCAGGCTTATCATTACTTATGCCACATATTGTTCTTACGCCGCAAGTGTTCTTTACTTGACAGCGTATCTATTATGGATACACGATATTGGATTTTTGCCAGTATCTAATATTTTCCAACTGATTTTGGCCAATTGTAGATGCAGATGCCGATATATGTATGCAGTTTTTACTGCCTAATTGCAAAGAGCATCAAGTTTCTCCTATAGTGGTATTTAAAATTTTATTATATCACTCCTCTTATAGTGAAGGCCCACTGGCAGATTCAGGCATGAGAACACCCACATGCTTTTAAACATCCACATTCACTGGAAAAGAAGAAATCTCCATCAACTTACATATAAAACAAAATAACATTTTCAAGCAAAACTGCAAACTTTTAGTCTGATAGGTGTTTTCTGCAAGTTTGTGTTGGGCTGATGCCAATGTTTAATTTTAAAGTCTTCACTGGTTGATGATAGTGCCAATATCATTGTGCATCTCACGTACATTTAGGATGGCTTATGAAAGTAATAATTTTCTTCACAGATGTGTTCCTAATTCCTACATTAGACACCAACATTCACCTATCACCCTACTCTGCAGGATAGCTTTAGCATCTTCAAACTCATTGTTTTGATTTTAAAGCCTGTCTCACTGCTCTGATTAACCTCTTTTTATGCAGCAGACGCTGATTGCAGATTGTAAAAAAAAAAAGACAAAAATGCGAATAAATGGCACTGTAGCCTAAATAGCAGTAACAGTTGATTATTTCCTCTAAGACATTAAAATAACTAAAAGAAGAAGTTGATAAATGTCCGAAAGCACAAATCCAATTTAATGTCAGTGTTGATTTGTGTTTGTTGGATGTGTCATGCAGTGGTTTGGAAGCACACATCATAAAAACTTTATTCTGAGATTACGTTTGTACAAGTTGTTCTGCTTCCCTTTAAATGGCAGAACAATCAAATGACATATAACTGAATATTTTAAGTTCATTTACACACCTAAATCAAAATTTTGATAGTTTTAGAACCGTATTGTTATTTTTATTATTTGTAAAAATACATTAGATTGGGCAAACTGCAAGTTTACCATTGTTAGAATCATTGTTGATATCCAGCATGATGACAGCTCAGACATTAAGCTATGCAAATTAAATACAGAATATTGGCTGAGTAAAATGACAAAGATCGCCTGAAACCAGTATGGAAGCTCTGAAATCAGAGCAATACAGCCTAAATGTTAATAGAAAAAAAATCTATTTAGCCTTTTAGTGGGTTGAATAACTTCAAGGCTTTTCACGAACACCCCATGGATCATCAGGAGGTCCCAGGTGGGATTGTTGCCTTAGGAAATGCTCACTTCCTCCACTGTGCAGAGAATCCCCAGTTGGTTTAAGTCATATACTGTTAGACGCCAAAGAATCCAATTTACCCCGTTCCCATACTTCTTTGATTTCCTTTACTTTGTAAGGTCATTTATCTGAAATCTTAATTTGGAAACTGTGATTTCTTCCTTCTGTGACAAGCAGCAGGATCCCCACCATCCCCCCAGCTCCACTGTCATAAAGGTAGGCAGGTGTCCTTAAAGATGTAGAAAAGAATTTGATACAACAGACGTGTTCAATTAGAGCAAAACGATCTTGAAAATGAATTATTGTGCTCTTAATGGGCTGAGCGGAAAACACTCCCCAGAGAACACAAGGTGAGCTCTGCCTTAAGGTACAAGACTTTCAGTGGATCAGAACAAGCTGCTTCATAGTAAAATTCTGTGGTGCTTAATGAGGAATGTGAATAACAGCAGAGCAGTCTTGAAGACGCCGCGAAAACGTGTCTCACCGATAGCTTAGCAACTGATCTGTCAGAACGGGATTCCTAGATTTCGGATTTCATCCTTTCTCAAGCATGGCTCAGCTTCTCAGAGGTGATTTTTTAGGATTATCACCTAATTATGTAGGAAAAAAAAAACATTGGAGACAAGTATTCCCATATCTTTAACACAGAGGTTTTACAGGAAATTGATGTGAAAACAGATGGAAATTCACAAATCAAATTAGAAAGGTGGTCATCTAAAACCAGATCTGGCTTTGTTAACTCTTAAATACTGCAGTGTGATTAAAAAAATGTCAAATATCTACACACTTGGGTGATTAATATTTACTCTCTGATGCATTTAAGATTTTTCTTGCCGTCTAGAGTGTCATGTATACACCTTCTATATATTTATTCATTTGCTCAAAAGCCCACATTGTATCATCACCTAACATGAACCATCTTCTACTGTTTGTTTTTCACCTGTCACATTTTATATTTCTATCTTTTATCTTTATAAGGACTGTGACATCTGCCTATAGAAGTATTCCCAGCACACTAGAATTACCCATTTTTAAAATGAGAGAGTGAATATGACATCAAGTGTCGTCTTCCCTTTGTGTTAGCCGGCCTCAAGGTGACATGGGAGTCTGCTCTCATCAGCAGAGCCAACGATGACACTTACTCTCCATGGAACTCATTAAGGGGCAAAGGGGACCTCTGCACCGACAGCATGTTCAACAAACTAAGACATTTTACTAAAACCAGAAAAAAAGAGAGAAAAAAAAAACTGTATTTCCATTCAGTTCCATGAAACACCTGCCAGGGCCACACACATGCATGGAGGAAACTTTAAGTGTTCCTTCCAAGGTCAGTCTAAAAAATAGAGGAAAAATACTTTCACTAAGACTAGTGCATGACTAAATTATGACTGGATGCTGCATTTGATGTAAGATTTAATCTAAGCACCAGTCAGTCAGTGATCAGGCAGCCAGCATTATCTAAAGCAGCCGTTCTGAAGCTGGGCAGCATTAGACGGTTGTGGAAAAAATATGAAATAACATATTTTAGAATGGTTCTGGTTGGATTTTATGAGTCGTGCTGAACCAAGCAGCTACATCTAGTTTTGAATTGACTATGGATCGATGGTTTCTTCAGAAAAAGTCAGCTTTTCCAGCCGACAGACTATTTGATTCCAGCAAGGACAACATGAGGTGTCTTAAAGTGAGCCGTCTGAAAGTAAAACAGCTGCACCATCAAGGCACCAGCGATGGTTCCAACAGAGCTCCCAACAAACCTTAAAAATATCAGCCTGACTTTCTGTCATATGGATTTAAGTGCAAAGCCATAAACACTGTGGATTATTCACAGTGTGTTGCTTGTTTGGAAGGGCTTAGACATCCTACAGCTTAAATATCTAAGAGACATTTAAAAATGAAACACCTCTCAGAACCTTTCAGTTCTTTAAACTGAAGGAGGGAAAACTTCAGAGGCAAAAGATAGTGTTGAGTAAGAAATGCACTTTACTTCCTCTGACTTACCTGCTGCCAGTTAGCACTGTGAGAGCAGCTAATTTCCTGGTTTGTGGCAACGGTTTGTGTTTCTTGTTCAGTTTTTGCAGTCTCTGCTTCAGAGACATTTCTGAGACCACAGAGTGGCGACAGGCAGAGAGAGGAGGCTGCATCAGAGCTGAAGTAGAGAATTTAATTTATCAGTAATCGGTCGATGAAAATACCGATAGTCAAAAAAAAAAAAACACCAAATATAGGTGAGGATTATCAGCCAGGCCTATCCCCAGTCAAAACTCAAGGTTATCGGGACCTCACAAACCACGTTTTATCTGCTAATTAAGACAAAATTGTTCATCAAAGACACTTTCTGGCCATTATTCAACATCATAACTCAGAAACAACGGAAAGATTGTGACATATTTCACATTTGGTCAGATATTGGAGTGGTGACATTAATCCAGGTTGTCTATTTGAAACTGTGGTTACTGTATAGATTTATTGTGCTGCCAGGTTGAAGGTGTGTGTGACGCATCCGCATCTGTAGTCTTGAAGTGAAAACAACATGTTTCTCACTAGAAATATTCACTGAAGTCACACAGGCCAACTTAGTGATGATTTCTACTTTGTCAAAAATTTTCATTCAACACCGTCTAGTCTTCGCTGCATCTATTGTACATATGTAGTCACAACGCAAACTGTAAAAACTGTAATTTGATGGGTTGACAGAGGCATGAAGTTGTGAGGCACAAATTCTAGTTTTTGTAGCTAAGTTTATTGTCCCCCAGAGGATTGTGATAACCAAGTAGCTAATAGGAAATAGACATTTTTGGTGCTGTTGACAGTCTTTTTTGAATGGACTGATATGCAAATCTTTCTAATGTAGGTGTGTTAAATTAGTTTTAAGCTAAAATAAGTCCTTTTTTGCTGTTTCTTTACTAAAAAATGGTTTGATCAAAATTTGTAGCCATCCTGCTTTTTATTCTTACTTACCTTTTCACTTTCATAGCACGTGCAGAATCACATGCTAATTAGATGGCTAATGGAGTTCTCAGACATTGTGTGATTATGATCAAATTGTTATTGTTTGTCAAGTCCACCTCTCTTTCCCGCCAAAGGATGCGAGGACAACTCAATTCAAATTTCCAACTCAAACTTTTATTTTCCTTTTAGTTGGTTGGTCATGATATTTCAACAGGTTGTAAACCTTTAAAGACAGAGAAACAAAGTTCACACCTCAAAACACAGAACCAAAAAGTTGACATATTACCCACTTAACCATTTAAATGAATCGATCACTTAAACCTTTTTATAGCAAATAAAGAATAACCAACATTTTAGTAAAGTTTTAACATTTAACAGAACATATATATTTTCTATATTTTACTTTACTTAAACTCAAAATGAAACATCTTACTTCAAACTCGTTTGACATAAAAATGGAGTAAATGCTGCAGGCTTTCATTAACCAATCACACAGTGAGCAGTTAACATAAACTTGGCCCTATCAAGAAACATTTCAAACCACCAAGAAAGCAAATAAGCATTTCACCAACCATTGGTGTCTTTGAACTGAATCCATGAGTGGACTTGGATCTTCTTTGTTCTTTCCTCATGTCTTTCTCTTCTGAAGATTGTTTGGCTGACTGACTGAGCTTCCCCCAGTCCTTCCCAGGTGCTCTAAATCAGTGATCACTGATCAGGTGTCAAGCACCTCTTTGCTGCTGCTGGTGCATTCTGGGAAGTGTAGTATTTAATTCCATTTTCTGAGATTCAGCTCAACATTGTTTGTTATATGAAATCGTCCCTCTTGACAAGCAAGTTTCCCAAAATGTAAATTTAGTAGAAACTGAGGGAGTAAAGCCACAGTAATGGACTGCAACACATAAACACAGTAAGACCAACACTACAATGAGAAGCAGGGCTGGACGTGTGTGAGAACTTGTTTACAACTGTAAATAATGGAGTGGACCTTAAGTGCAGTGGACGGGGTCAGAGAGCTGTCACTTAGACATAGTGTAATTTGTACCTGAACTTGATCTCAGACTGTCACTTTGCTCTGCGTTAGAGAAAGCTCTAATGGGGCGGGGTGTCTGGCCGCCGTGACTTCATTTCACAGAGAGCACATTTCCATGGAAGCCAAATTAACCACGTAACCCGCTGAACCTCTCTGACGGCGTGATTGACGCTGTCCAGCGAAACAAAACCTGCTGTGTCAGGAAGAAACAAGAGGACCGGAGAGCGGGAATATGGCGTTGTCACATCGTCATTGTAGACCTTTTGAAGAACACTGGAGCACAATATTGATCAGTCCCTCCTTCATCACATTGTATCATCATCAGAACACAAAGAAAAGAGAAGAGGTGGAGGAAGAAACAAAGCACTAGAAACTCTCTTCAGGAGTTATATATACACTGAGTGCAGCATAGTGGGAGCTCACTAGACAAATACTCTCACATCTTAATTTTTCAATTAGCATGACTCTTGTTCTCTAAACATATGCAAACACAGCGGGGCGTCTATTAAAATGCAACTCCAGTGTTGAGCCTAATTAGAGTAAATTGGTTGGCTCGTATTCGGAGAAATTTGAATGCAGCTCCCTATCCATGTTTCACTGCGTGTTTTGCCCCAACAAACAAAATGGCACTTGCTGCCTCATGCATATGTTCACAGTCTCGAAGGAGTGACTGAGATGTCTTGTCTTGACTTCATATTCTGTGCATGAAAAGCACTGATTTGACGCGTTAGGATGTTTCCGATCTTCTGTATTATTACTTTAACATTACAAAATCTCTTTATAGTGTGTCCTGATTGCTTAATAATGCATTAGAACAGGGAATTATAGTTTTTAATGTGACATTTCCTTTCATTATGTGATTCTCTGGATTTGCCTTTGGCTTCATTATTACTTCATAGAGGGAGATAAGTCAAACTAATAAAATGTTGCTGACTTTGTCCCAGTGATGTTTTGATAGGAGCAGATCTCCAGTGTTTTTGCCAACGTCACTGGAACATTGGAGAGGCTTACAGTACAGTAGGCAGCAGGCCAAATGGACCCTGTGCAATCTAGAGGATAATTTCTCCTGGATGCTCTCTGCCTTGCCGAGGTAAACAGCTGCCTCCACAGGCAGGACGAGGAGAAGACGATGTTGCAGCTCGCTGTGTGAGAACCCAAACCCCGAGAGCCTACGAGTGCATGAAGACGGCGAGCTGTGGTAACACTGTGTTAGACATTAAGTCATGTTGGCCTCAGTTGTGTGCAGCCACATATTTCTGGCTTGAGATAATCAGGTTTGTCATACTAAGTGCATTTTTTATTTGTGATGCAATGGACCAGATGGCAGATGAAACGACTCTGAGAGCTGATGTAAAAGACAAAGGGAGAGTAAACACCACTGAGGAGAGCTCCACATGGGTGAAAGGAGGTAAGTTGATGCAAAAAAAACAAAAAACAAAACTGAGATTCACTACTGAGTCATTATGTTTCTTGTAAATCTCTGTTATTATAATGTCAAGTAGTCGGTGTCATGCTTCCTGTTTTTGCTTCTGCATGAGTCTGTCTTGTGGTAGATATTTGACTTGATAAAGTATAAAATAAATTGCACAGTTTCAGAACAATTTCCACAACAAATCACACTTTGCTGTACTAAAACAAGTGCATTTTGTCAGCTACTGTCTTGAATACATTCTTTAGATTGTGCAGATGTTTTCTGTTTGATGGTTCTGTTGTGAGGTAAATCTGAGTTTTCATTTTGATTTTAAACATGAAGTAAGATTATCTTCAGAGCCGCCGCTCAGAGTAACTGTGGTGGCTAATGAGTGAGCGTGGTTTGTTGAAACACTGGAACAAAACCTGAAAAATGCATAGTATGCCTGCAGGCCTTATTTCTCTATCAGTTAATGGTCATGGGCACGGAGCAGCTGCACTTCTTACTTAATTCATTAGATAACCCAGGAGCAACACGCTGCTTCTCAGCTCAAACATACATACGCTGATTTTGAAGTTCGTTTTAACTTGCTGTACTTCAAATACCAGTGCCTGTCTTCTTCACTTTTATTCAGTCATCCAGACATGACACATGAAAGCATTTTGCCAGCTGACAAAAGGTGATAACATGAGACACTGTTTTGAACTTTGTTATATCACGTTTTCTTTTTTCAAAAAAAGCTAATAAAATCTTAAAAAATGGCCAATACAGCCCTGAGCAATGTCCATTTGTATCTCTCTTTCAAGAATTTAGGTAAGACAAACACAGTTTACTCGACTCAAAGATGAATAAATCATCAGGAATGAAATGTTAAATAAAACAGAGAAAGGAGTGGTGAATATTTCATTCCCAAAAGGTGGTGAAAAAATAAACTGTCTGCAGCCAGCACAATAATTCATTAATATCTATTTAAATCAGATGTTAGCAAACAGATCTACTCCCTGATTCTGGAAATTTTATAGCCTAGCTCCATTGTCTTCTCTAATTTTCTGGAAATAGCTTCAGCACATGCAGACTGGGTTGATTTTATACAGTTTCAAAGTGTCAAATGGAAAATAGCTGACCAACTGGGTCATTTTATCACTACTAGATATTGTTCTTATGAGCACACATACGAGGGCGAACAGACAGAGGTAGACTGTAAAGGAATAATTTGACTTTAGGTTGCTTTACATTGCAGGAACTCAGTCACGTAAGCCTTTACAGGAACGGACCCAGTTCTGTTCCCATTGTGGTGTAGGATCCGGGAGCATTGATTGTGAAGTTAAGTAGCAAAACAGCAGTGAATAGTAGTTATTGGATATGATTCTAGTTCTAATAGCATGTGGAACATAGAACAATGGAGATTAATTGTGTTAGCCTGCAAGCGTACTTTAAGAAGTTCTTGGCCTCACTAAAAACATCATTATTTTTCAACATAGTCTCCTTTAGCCTCAATGCACTTGGTCCACCGACGTTTAAGCTTCTCTATCCCTTCATAGAGGAAGGTCGCATCTTGACCCTCCAAATACTCCTCAACAGCATGCACGACCTTTCATTTGGGGAACAGATAGAAGTGAGACAGTGCAGGTTGAGTGAGTCAGGTGCATGGGGCAACAGTGCAATACCACATTTGGCTGCTTCTGTGTCGACGGTAGCATTGTCTTGGAGCAAAAGTACGCCAGCTCGAAGCTTTCCTCTCCTATTTCTTTGATTGCTTCAAACATGTGAGCTTTTGTGGACGTAATATAAGGTTTTATAGTGTACAGTTATGCCCCAAAATGGGAGTTAAACCCCTTGTTCCCAGGTGAGTCCGAGAACTTTTTGAAGTGCCCTTGCATATGGTGAATTTTAGGTTGAAAATGGTGATGTTTGAGAGAAGACTGCTACTTGGCAAGTACATCCAGAAAGACAGAAACATTTCGAATTTTTGTCTTTGTCAAGAAGTTTTGTCTTCTCCAAATTTAACCAATTAGCTTCACAATCCGTTTTTCAGCGTCACTCAGAGGTACCTACCCTGGAGTTGGTTACTTTTTACTTTACAGTTACTTCTTAGTGGCTCTGAAAACTACATTGAAAGAGGTTCTACAGGATTGGTTCCTGCATTTGGAACATGCACAAAGGTTAGGGATGCCCAAAATTGTCCCCCAAGTTCCTACAAATTTTGGAAAGTGCACTTATGAATTTGAGAGTTTGATGAGTAGATGCTGCTCTTGTATGTTAAAGGCAATTAGCTTAGCATAAAGATGGGACAGACAGGCTAATCACAGGTGTCTAAATTAGCCCTCTGCCTCCATTAAAACTTAGTTTATGTTATGTAATGTTACCTTTTTTCTTTAATATGTACAAAAACAAGCATGTAAAACAGTGTCAATCAGTAATTTTTCAAAGACTTATGAACTTTCTTGGCCATGCTAGCAAACTCACAATGATGACAAGCAATAAGTAGGCCTAGTGAGTCTTAGTGGTGTTATTTTTTGTTTCCTTGGTTATAACTTTGTATTCACTGTACAGACAGAGCGATGTCAATCTTCTTATCAAACTCTTTAGAAGACAGTCTATTATTATTTTTAAAAAACAATTTCTTTAATTTACAAATTTAAGTCTCAATAATATTATTAAGACTTAAATATTTCTATAATTGTGTTTTTTCACTCAAAAGCTGTAATTAAGTGCATTGTATAGTTATTGTTTTGGGATATAAATAGAATAATAAGTACAATCAAATAGTTTTATAAAACGCATTGTGTCATATATCCTGTTGTATCCAATTGGGTCCAAACTGAGTTGTGTCCTGTTATAGTGTGTCAGCCACTGTTTTGTGGGATATGTTTGCCTTTATTCATGCATTGTAGTGTAGATAGATAGAAAATGTTGAGAAAGACAGCAGAGGAATGGAGGCAAAGGTCTGACAGGCCGGGAGATGAACTGCGGACTCATCTGCTGAGGGCAGTTTAACCCATGTGCTCTGCACTCTAACTACTATTAGCAGGTTTAATGCAAAAATATGTGAAAATCAGTTGAACCAGTGCTCCACAGTGTGTCCGCCTCCAGGTCTCGCTGCTTTTACAGATGCTGAAATTTTGAACTTTACATACTCTCCAATCTTACTTGTAACATAATCAAAAAAATTCTGTTGCTTGCTGATGTGTCTTTCTACTCTGAACATGTCTTTTGGACAGAAAGAATCCAAAGTGAGGCTCAAGTCAGTGACTGGAGACTCAGTGTCCCTGCAGAAACTGAGCTCGGGGAAACCAGTAAAGCCACAGACAATAAGCGTCCTAGAGAGTGTGACAGCTCCTCGTCACCTCTTTTCTCTTTGAAAATGTACCTGAGAGGATCTCCCACTGCAGCATCTTTGTCTTCTTCTCAGCAGAGCAATATGGGAGGTTAGTGGCACCAATACTTCAGACTAATGCCCCCTAACTGCACATACTGTTGGTCTGATGTGCTGCCAAACCTATCTAGATAAACACACACTGAAATTATTGAAAAAAAAAAATCTTGTGCAAAGTCCTCAGTAAAATTGCTATGAAATTAACTTTTCATCCAAACACAGCTTTTGTACTGATGAAATAAACGATGATTAATATGCAGAATAATAATGCCACAGACCACAGACAGAATAGAAAATTTGACAAATTGCAAGCTTTATGCCTCACCATGCTGTGAGAATGCTTAAATACAGTTCATATAATCAATTATGAAAATGTGTGAATAATTTAGAAACTGAAACTACAGCAAAAAAGAGAAAGATTAATGCAAAAAAAATGGCCACCAAAGTAGACTCACTACTGTAGATGCAGCAGCATAAGTGATTACGCCACACAGTGTTTATGTGCTCACGCCATTCCGTTAAATGAAATATTAAATAAAATGGTAATTTTGTAATGGTAACCAATTTTAATTAAAGAAATATTGTAGGGAATAAAATAATTAGTTTCTTTCCAAGAGATGACAAAAGTGATCTCAGTCTTCTGCTAGCAAGTATGGAATCTTTATGCTAAGCGCAGCTAGGATAGGTTAGCTTAGCATGCATAACTTTTTTTTTGTTTTTGCATTATTTTACACATTTCATGACCCGAAGAATAGTTATACAAATGAAAGTAGAGTAAATAAAATGATACAACTTTTGAATGCACTGGGCAGTTGCTACCATATTTAAAGAAAATAACTGCTGATGAAAAGCGTTCCTAAATAAACTTAATCCATTTAAATCACCATATCTCTGCAACACTGATCTCAGAATGTGTTTTCATGCCGATCACAATCTAGATGCAGAATCAACCTTCTAAATACTAAAATAACAGATTTAGAGGACTGTGCAGTCTGAGGAGGCACAACCTCTAAATTCTTTGCAACACAAGTCATAAGTCATAAGTCCTGCGACATGGCTTTGGTGAGTAATTGTCTGCTCATGGTCAGTGTCACTTGATGATCTCACGCTTCATTGCACCCATGGGGGAACCATTTGGCAAAGGCTGCTGGGAAGACACATAGCATTGTTTCAGTGCAACCACAACACACATTGGAAGTGCTCCAGGCAAAGTATACAAGAGAGACTTCTGGTAATTGATTATGTCTCCAAACAGCTTTCTTGCTTGTCTCTCTGTGAAGGAGCGAGGTATGATTTCTTAAATTATGCATGTGTAAAGGAAGGAAAGGGGGCTTTTAAAATGTTGTAAGATGTAAGTGAAGACCAGCAGCTCTTATAGCAGCAGAGATGATCTATGTCCCAAGATATGATTTAAAACACTATTCATCATACATTTTTTCAAAGAGGTCTTAGGAAGAGTGTGAAGGGGTGACAACCCTTATAAAAATAAAAATCCAATATTGATAAAAACAAGAGTAGAGTAAATTAATCGTCTGACTCTTTGTGCCTCCCTCAGTTGACTGTGCAGGAATTGTCCTGAACTGCCTCTTCTGCCGATTCTATGATATGATCCACTTGCTGCCTGACTCCTGTGAGAGACTCGCCAATCACTGCTGCCCCAGCTACAAACACGTCGTCACCACAGAGGAGGCTGAATCCAGTGACGATGAGTCTTACTTAGACTTGGACTGTGGGCTGTTCAGTTCCTGTCAGGATGTAAGTGATTGCCTGGAGCTGGCTATGGAGGTTTCAGAGTTATGCTATCACTAGCAGAAGACCCGTAATAATCACCAATCAGTG
The DNA here is from genome assembly GCF_022539595.1 of Amphiprion ocellaris. Lineage (NCBI taxonomy): Eukaryota > Metazoa > Chordata > Actinopteri > Pomacentridae > Amphiprion > Amphiprion ocellaris. The sequence goes on from NC_072770.1 coordinate 16,245,377, forward strand.
AATTCCTGAGGGCTGCAACACATAAATGCAAAAAAATAAGTGAAAGCTACAATGTGGAGCATTTGTGATAATACAAATCCAGTATACATTATCCATCTGTGTATGCATGTTTAAGTCGCCTGAATGTATGAGAAGACCTTTTCACAAAAGGAAGGCTGTCCACTTTTGTATTTCCTAATTATTACAGTTTATCGTTACAGACTCTTGGCTGCTCTATAATTAAGTATTAAATTAAGTCTCATATTCTAGGAGTCTCTGCTTCAACTTTATTAACTCTATTCAACTTCTTTTGTCTAGATGTAGTGCAGCACAGGACATACTTATCCATTATCTGGCTACACTGATGCACTCAAGCAGACGGTGACATGACAAAAAAAGTTATCAACAGCAAGGTGGCTAACAGGCTAAACTATGCTGATGCCACTGTTTATATGCACTGATGCATATTTGTATTTCTGTAACAAACAAATAACTGGGCTTTTATTTATTCAGCACAAAAGCAGAATCTGGCAGCCAAGTCAAGACAATAATTTATCATATTTATGAAAAAAAAACAGCAAAGAATGTATATTTAGCATTTCTGTTGAACGTAAGCATTTAAATTCAAATGCACTTGTTTTTTTCTGATCTAATGCATGGTTTGTTTTCTGTAAGGTCGATCTGTTCAGGGAGAAAAGAGACGCTTATATTAAGTTGCCAGCTTTTGGATGGAGTGTGTTTGCCTTTCTGATTCGATTCTTGAGCAAATCTAACTGTCCTCTACAGTCGGAGTCACAGCGAGTGCACCAAGCTTGACAACCTTGTTTCTCGTGTGTAAATAGAAGCCCTTAGTGTCTGCAGCCCCGCACAGGTAAAACATCCTCAGGCGCTGCTGCTCGGCTCACGTCTCAAAGCAGCCAGTGAGCCAACATGCACAGCAGAGCCAGGATCAGGCAGAACTAAACGGAGGGCAGCCATAATTCATGTTATGTTATAATAGGCATGTTATTATACTAGACAACAAAAGGATTTGTTGACTTTCCAGTGATGTTTTGAGCTATCAGAATTTGTCAAAAAAGCAAATAACTGTCTGTCAATGAAGATGGACTGATTTCATGCATACAGTAAATGAGCAAAAAAGTGTTGAGACACTGTGTATTTTTTAATATGGTATGTTTTATCTAAAGAATATATTACATTGCATGTATTTGGCAGATGCGTTTTGTCCATTCTGAAAAGCAATAAGTGCATTCCACTGATGTCTGTATAATGTTACTCTGATCTGTTACCATGTTGCCCTTTCAGCAAACATTACCAAGCAGTGCTGTAGCTGGCGAGCAGCAGTACACAAAATTCAAGTGTCAGTGAGAATCTCAGTTTTTGAGGTCAATGGTTCAGCGCATTTTCAGCAGATAAAACTAAAGAAATACATAATGTCATTCTACCAAACCATCTGAGAAGTAATGTGTGGAAGCATTTTTCATCTAACAGCACAGATGCAAAGCTAAGAGAAAGGCTGCTTTTAACCATGCAACTGCCTTACCAGTAACTTCACTACAGCGGTGAATCTGAAGAGTCACGGAACGTGTCAGTCCTGCTTCAGCAGAGGTCTCATCAATGAGCTAAATGCCATGATACAGAATATTTCGAAGGAAAAGTTGCTAGATGTCCACATTTGCAAACTAGAATATTGTTGAACTTAAAGGTGATGTCTGCAATTCTGGAAAACCATTGTTGACATTAATCCAGATTGCATGTTGAGATAGTTAGCATATCCCAGATTGACCGTCCCTCTTGCTCCCGATGCCACCCTAACTGCTCCCCCCTCCTGTGCACAAATGAAAACAAGCACAGAACGTGCTAAGATAGCGTTGTATGGATCCAAGCTACTTTGTCCTGAATTTGCAGACATACAACATTGTATGAACACTGGATTTATTTTTTTTTTTTCTGTACATACACACACAACAGACAGCTGACAGATCGTGAGGAGATACCCACTGAATTTAATGGAAAGTGTGTTAGATAAGACTTGCATACTCCACACTTACTGTGCTTACATGTACAAATTCGATTCAATCATTGTCAATAAAACAATGAAATTTCGTTCAGAGCATGTCATACAATGCATAGCAATGACATAAAGTGCAAAGATGGCACAAGACCCTTCTCCCAGTCCCATATACACCCACTGTGTAAAATTAACACACAGTAACATGCAATTTAATTATTTAGTACAGGCGCAAATGTATAAATATGAACAGTAACAGTGGTACTGCAGCACACAGAGGGAACATACAGACAGTTATTTGAGTGATGTTTGATTAATGCAACAATGCAAAGTCCAGTTCACAGCTCTTGTAACAGTGGGGTATGGTGAGTGTCTCTGGATGGGGCAGAGAGAGGAGGGGGTAACAGTTTAGCAGCCTCACTGCCTGAGGATACAGGCTGTGGACTAGTCTTGTGGTTCGGGCTCTTATGGACCTGTACCTTCTACCTGAAGGCAACAGGTGGAACAGGTGATGCTCCGGGTGGTGTTGATCATGCATGATGTTGTCCACTCTCCTCAGACAGTGGTGCTGTCTGAGGCTGTCTGAGGTTTTGCTTCATCATTAGTACTAGTATATTTTTTGAAGAACACAGAAAATTGGAATTAACTCATTCTAGAAAAGTCTGTGTTTTTTAAAGGAAAGGAAATTAAACTTAAAGTCATGTCTTTATAGGACAATGAAAAGCTGTGATTGGTTAAGTCCTCCATAAAAGACAACACTAATGGGATGTCTATTCTATATTGTGGTGTAGGATTAGGCTTTAGGGGTTGCATTGAAAGGAATTCAAATTCATTATAGACTGCTTGCCATTTGTTCAACCTTCATTCTTTTGTAAAAGTGACTTCCCACTTAATCACACAATGCCTTTACACTCAACATAAGCTAATGTTAGCCACCATAAGCTAGTAGTCATATGAGACCAAGTGGGCCTTCAGCTGTTAAACAAGAGCGCATTTAATGTAGAGCAAGAGTGTGATTTGCTGCTCATGAATTAAAAATTTTAAGAGAGAAAAATCTTATAATCAATGAAAAGATACTTACTCTAAAGTTTTAAATATACAGTATAGTATGCAACTACTGTAGTCTGCTGTTATGCTTATGCATACAGACATGAATGGCCTGGCTGATAAATGAATTTAGGAAAGTGATTGCACTTGAGCTTTGAGACTGGTTTAACTGCCTACTTTCCAGCTACTCAGAAATCAATGTTCAGTCAGATCATTTTATATTGTAGCTTTAAGAATGGAAAGTTTTTTTTAATCTATGACCTCCTAATTGGTTGTTATAAAAAATAAATAATATGCTTGTAACAATCACCATCTACTGTATATACTGACTGAGTGACTACTTTAACAGTATGAGTAATGCAGTGTTCTGAATTTGAATTGTACAGTACCAAATCACTATGCAGCAAGGCAGCAGTGTCATCACAAACAATTCAACAGCCTTGAGGACCACAAATTCCATCGCCGCTCTGTTGATACACACACTGACACACCAACAAGCACTCCAACTTCAACACGATAGTCTTTCTGAAGTATGGAAAAAAAAAAATCTTCAAGCCTGTCCCCTGTTGAGCGTGCCTATTTCGGTTCAAGTGCCACTGGAAACACAGGAGCTGTTGGATATGGCATTTGTAGGACACTTGTCCTTGTCACTCCCCTCGACCTCTGTTCTCAAAGACAGTTCTCTCAAGTGGTAGATCACTGTTTGGATCACTTCAGTCTGAAATATGTCCTTGTCACATAATGGGAAATGGACACAGGAGCAAAGCCACTATGTCAGTGAGAGAACGGTACACAGGACAACATTGTTCTTGAGCATCATCTGTTTCCCAGAGAGGTCAGTGTGAGTGCAGAGGCGTACAACGCACCGTTACTGGATTATGTTCAATTACTGTACCAAACATTTGTTTTCTGCCATTACATATAAAAACCCATAGACTCACTCTACAAACAAGGACACTATTATAGTGCACTCCTGTTTTGCAGTTACACTCTGTTATAATGGCACTGCACTGGTACAGTCCTGAGACTCTGAGTGCAAATTCACGTCGTATGTACAGTAGATGCACTATGATTGTTGTACTCCAGATCTTCAGTTTAGAAATGCTGCTGTAGTGAGTCCAACCTTTATTATGTAGTTTATCTAATTATTCACTTTGTCTTCCAACATGTGCATCACAAAAAAAGCCAATTTTCCTGAATAAGGTCTTTAATGTGAAAAGCACTGATTTTCTGAAGTCACATGGTTCTTTATTTAAGAGCAGAGAATTAAATACATTTGCATACCATTTTCCTCATTGACAGAAGGTAATACTGTGTAAGTTTTCTTTTCTAGAAGCATATTTTACCTTAGGATACCATCATATACACTTAATCCAATCTATGATGTAATTCATAGATTAGGTTTATATGAAGGTATTTTTTGGTTAAAGTCGTAAAGTTACAATCCTGTAGAACCCTTCATTATGACTTTTTGGATAACAGGATTACAGCTGATCTAAACTTTACTAAAAAACTAAATAATACAGGAGTAAACAAAGTTCATCCAGTTAACATCATGTGTCACATCATTAACTGCCATGTGCCAGGGAGAATGACAGTCATGATTTTTTGTGTTTTTCATGCAACTTGAAAGGACACAGATTTCAAAAGAAGCGAAAAATCCCTCTGCATCCTCTCTCGAACTGCATCACTCAAAGGAAGATGGAAAAAAAATCTTCAGCGGGGCATCATAATTAGTCCTGAAGATCATAATGAGGCAAACACAGAAAAACTGAGATGACATGCAGTAATCAGTACACAAAGCCAACACAGGAGATAGAAAAAATGATTGGTGATAAAAATGAACACAAAAAAACCCAAACAAAAAAACAACCTTAAATGTAATCGATTTGTAACTTAAATATTACCTCATATACATCTCACCCAATGTCAGCGGGAGGAAGTTCCAGCAGCCAATGACCTTCTGCAAAATAAAGCGGGTGTAACTAATAAATGCGTGGTTATTGTGAGTATCAGAACAAGATGGACAAGCATCTTTGACAGTTCCACAATGTCTTTGCTAAACAGATCCACGATAGCATGGGAAAAGAAGGTGATTGTTTTCCATTCTGATGAAAGGTCCTGCCTACATGACGCGCAATTTAGGAAAACACAGAACAGTCATTTTTGAAGGCTAAATGGTGCAGTACATTTCTTCACAATTCTCTCCGTCGTTTCCAAGTCCAAATTATGGCCATGAATTATAATCTAATTATATAACAGTCTTGCATGAGTTATTGGTCAAAATATTCTACTGGCCTAAGACCCATATTTATTCATTAAAGCTGAGAGATGTTTGACAGGTAACATTAAAACCAGACTAGAACAGCTTCACCCAAATCCTTCATCTTTCAGTTGTAGCACTTTAAACATTTGTATTGAAAGTTGCACTTTAGTCACGCAGCACAAACAGGGATTAGTCTGCATTCATCTGGAAATCATGAGCACTTCTAAGAGGCTGTTTCAGTTTTCCTATTTTATAAAAACCAGACTGAAGTATTTTGAAAACGGTCCAGATTCTCTTAGAATTGAATGCTATGAAAGAAAAAGAGGTATTTTTACAAAATGGAATTAGTGGATACTCTGACATTTATACAATACTGTTTGCTACTTTTCATATGCCCCTGGCAAAAATCTAACAAAATTAGCTTCATATAGGTTTGATGTGCTGTTTTATAGGTATTGTATAAAGCTAAATGAAAACTGTTGTATCTGCAAATGTATTTTTAGATCGAATTAGTCCTCTGATATGAATTAGACTCTAAACTGTAACCATGTTTGACCTCCTGAAAGCTGCACAGGGGCTCAGACAGCACTGCACAGACAAATAAAGGTAGATACTGCACATGCTGTGCAAAATTGTATGTTGCGGGTTACATCTACAGGGAGCACTGCTTGTGACCAATTTTCTCATTACCTGGTGCAGCACAATTACAGAGCTGAGTGCTCTAGCTGATACTGCTCCATAAAACCTATTGGAGGTCCTTTGTGGTTTTTCGAACATAAAGTGTGTCTGCATAAACAGATGCCAGTTTTAAAGCGAAAACATCTGCACATCTTAAACTCGCTGGATCTCTTTCAAATTACCTGATGGCTTTGGGATTAGCATGGGCTTCAGAAACTGTAATGTTTTTTAATAACATCCAAATGTCCTTTACTGGCCAGGTTCAAATGCTGTCCCATCCCGGCCGAGCGGATGTGGACAAGGTCAGGTGGTTTTCACTGCTGTGCAACACACGCATGGACCCTAATGGCTGCTCGGAGGATAGTGTTAACACATTAGCTTGCATACTATTCCTCTAGTTCCCAGTTTAATTCAAAACACTTGTGAGGAGGGCCAAAAAGAAACTGCAATACTGAAATGATTAAACGGGAAATGGGTTGTTGCTAACAAAACACTTCAAATGCTGCACGCCGCTCCACTGTTGTGTTTAGTGACACAAGACTCGCATTAACAAAGTGATCTAATCGCGTGCTGCTTCGCCATGTTTACATGCATCTCTGCTCACTAATCGGATATGAGGTTTCTTCACAGAGTTCAGGGCCTGATCGCTTCATTAGTGTGAAGCTGCTCTTCCTCCTGAGCACACAGCACTAATACCATCTCCCTTCAGACACAGCACTGCAGCCCAGAGTGGCCTCCCGAGGAAGCAGCACCATTAAATATTAATGCCATGTGTTTAGAGGGTTTTTATTTCAAACTGCGGGTTTGTCAGCATCTTATGTAGTGTTCTTCAAGATTAAGTCCATGTGGAAAATGGGGTCCTGAAGCTTTATGTAGGATGGTGTGCCTTCAGAATAATTTAGGCCTGTTTTTCTAATGGTCTTTCTGTGTTAATATTGCCAACATTTTCTCTGATTACTTAAGAAGCAAATGGAGCATTTTTAAGTTGATGAGAGTACTGCTTTCTGTACCTTCCAGCGTGCTGTGTAGCTGTCACCAGGTGAAGAATGTTTGGGTGCATTTAAGTTGACGTCACTTCGAATATTTGATGCATGTGTTTTTCATAAGCCCTTTTTTCAGTTCTGCCCAGGATGCAGAAGGACGTTAAGAGCAAAAGGATCCCTCGGCATCAAACATCTCCGAATTATGACATTAGAAGACAGTAAACATTATAAAACAATGTCCTTGAACATGATTAAGTTCATTACACTTTTTTTTTAAATAGATGGACTACTGTAATACATGTGTAAATGTGGCAGGACATGTCTAAATTTATTAAAAATCTATCAAGAAATTTGTCATCTGTCCTCATTTTTCTGTCATTTCTTCTATTGTCCTAGTTTACATGCCAATTTCACAATTACCCCCTCAAATGAACCTGACCTCGCTCGCATATAGGGAAGTGGTGTATGTGAGCATCATCCTCAATTAGGTCAGGGGCGTTAATAGTACAGCAGAAAAACGAACACTCCCCACAACATCCTCCAGGAATTGCGCCTGACACTACTGACTGCCTTGAATCTATATTTGGGCCACGCGTGTGGATGTGTGTCACCCAAGACTACCCGCCTAATCTCCGCCACAGAAAAGTAAAGTGAGTTGTGGGCCCATGGGCGGAGATTGTCAAGGCACAAAGGGATCTCCCAGCAGGCACCGCCGAAACCAGGCCCTGGGCAGGTTTTTATGATACCTTTCAATCAGCGGATGATTCCCAGCTGAAATGACAGGTGATTTGACTCAGCCTCCAATTAATGACCTCATTTTAACAATTAAGAGTAGAGGAGGAAGGGGAAAGCCCTGCGAAAAAAGACAGCGAACGGGAGCCGCGGGGCGAGTTTTGATGCCTTGATAGTACGAGACGCCGCCGTCTGTGTGTGTCGAACGTGACTGGAGCCCGTCGTCCCGGCTCAGGTGACCTCTCGGTGTCTTAACCAGGTGGCGTCCTGCAGGGAGAGCACACACTGACGAGGAGCTGGCATTGGGGGATGTAGAGTGGAGGCGTGGAGGAAGGGAGAAAAAAGGGGGGGAGGGTGTGTCAGGGACAGGGCGAAGGGGTGACTAGAGGGTGGCAAGGGAATGATGGAGTGCATCAAGCTGTGTTCGCCCCCCCGCCTCCACCCTTCTCTCGCCCCCCACCCCCCACAGCATAGAGGAAATTAAAGAGCTGTGTAGCAGGCGGAGAAAAGAAGAGGAGGGTGGTGATTTAGAGCGTGGCACAGGGGGATGGGGACCCGGCGCATTGGAGTTAATTACTGAATAATGAGGAACAATTTATTGTGTTCTTGTTAGAGACATCAAAATGCTGCTGGATACTGCCTATAGAGAGGAAGCATGCCTCTCTCAGTGCTTCGGTTAAAATGTGGTGTTTAACTCAGTCATTAAAAAGCCCCCGCCTCGCTTTACCTTACCTTATGAAGTGGGGGTGTTGCAGGTCTCCTGGGGTGATGAGGGGACTTAACACATCACCCTAAAATACTCTCACTTTCCTCCAGGCCTTTGGAGTGTATACTAAAACCTAATGACATTAAGTCAAGATGGGTCTCTTTTTGTCTCTTGTGCTGATGACTTTCTTCTTCATTCTTTCAGTCCATTTACAACACTAACAGATTTACCACTTAAAATTCTGACAAAAAGGTTTAAAACAGGGTTTTTGATTTCTGAGGTAATGAAAAGAAAGCTTTTGATTTGTAGACAGCAATGACAAGAGTCACTAGCAGATTTTATCAGCTACAAAGCAAGCTAATTAAGTTGCAATTACTGTATCTCTACGAATTGGTTAAAAACTGGATGATCTTGTTTTCAGTGCATTCATTAAAATTATACCCTTGGTTACATCTAAATGGCTTCTAGAGAGAGACATAACTGATGTATTTGGCAAAAGTCACACTATCTCAGGCAATGTTGTCTGCTGTCCCAAAATGCCAATAAAGACAAAGACAGAGCTGCTAATGTTGCTCTAAACTCTGATTAATTAGCTACCCCACAATGGAAATACCACACAGTCGATGTGCTGGTCGTGATAGTCTTTATTTAACCTGCAGCTCCATAAACTGATGTAGCTGCTAATTCTGGAAAGGCTAGCTTATAGCCATGGTAGTGAGCTAGTTAGACATCCAAACAGTTGCAGCCTTTGTAATTTCAGTCTCTTGATTTTGATTTTTTTTTACAGGGGAGTGAAAAAGACCAGCCTTGAGATTCCTTAGATGCCAACTTCAACTTCAATTAAATTTTATTTACCTACTCAAATAACTAAATATACATCTTTGGAACAGAACCCGTTCTCAGTAAGATGGCATGTGCCTGGCTTTATAAAGATGGTGCTATATTGAAAAACAATTAAATATTGATGTTTATTAAATATTCTATTTGTTGCTGTTGGTATGTACTGTTTGTACTGGTAAGTAATGTCTCCAGTAGAGGTACCTCCTCCTGTATGACCATGTGAACCCTTGCATCTGAACAAACCCTATAAGCCCCATCCACACTCTTATTTGCTTGGCAGTCTGAGCAGCAGCAATGACTCCATTCTTTGTTTTTTGATATTTTATTTGCAATAATCTTATTTACCTCAACGTACTTGGTTATCTCCTTTACGATGCACCCTTTGAGCCAGGATTTGACAGCTGCCTTTGACAAACACCATTTCCCATAAGCCCTGGATGTTAGCTCAGACTCGCCTCTAATAAACATAGGCTGTACATAAAAGATGGATGTAGCCATCTTGATGTTATCCTTTGGTTTGTGGACTACCTTTTTAACGGAGTTTGGAATTAAGCCTTTGCCATCTTGGTCTTTTAAAACTGGATGTGACAAGTGTGGGATGGATCTGACTAAGAACCCAAGAACACTACATAAACCTGTGTGGCCACGTGTCAATTACAAGGTAGCCACGTTCAAAAACATGTTCTTCTTTATCATCTATCTTACCCTGAATGGTACCATATTTTACCAAACATCATGCTGTACTGAAGGAGACTTGGAGGGGTTTCACGAGTGGTCAATTTTTTCTTTGTTGTCTTTTCAGTTGTACAATCCCTAACCACTGTAGGCCGCTGTTACACTTTCCAGATTCCATAAGTATTTCAACAAGTCCGCTTTGGTCTGTCTGCACATGTGCAATCCAAAACAAGTGTGAGTGTGATTATGCTACAATAGCATGGTGGGCATGCTTGTCAGTGGTGTTTGTGCTGTATACTGTACTGTACTGTTCATAAATACAACCTTTGCATGTATATGAACTAGCAAAATACAATATGGGTGTGTAAGACTGTAGGGGAACATCTGGTTTAAGACTAAGGCCAGTATTAAGGACTCCTCCTGAAATATCCACATGCAGTCCAAAAATTGTTTCTGTGCAGCAACAATGCTACAAGGGCAACAGTGAGCATGCTTAGCAGTAGCGTGCATGCGCTAGATATGTACACTACTGTTCAAAAGTTTGGGGTCACCCAGACAGTTTCATCCATGTTTTCCATGAAAATTCACAGTTTTGTTCATGTGCTAACATAATTGCACAAGGGTTTTCTAATCATCAATGAGCCTTTCGACACCATTAGTGAACACAATATACCATTAGAACACAGGAGTGATGGTTGCTGGAAATGTTCCTCTGTACCCCTATGGAGATATTCCATTAAAAATCAGCCGTTTCCAGCTAGAATAGTCATTTACCACATTAACAATGTATACACTGTATTTCTGATCAATTTAATGTTATCTTCATTGAAAAAACTGCTTTTCTTTCAAAAAAAAAGGGCATTTCTAAGTGACCCGAACCTTTTGAACCGTAGTATAAATGTGACATGTTGTGCATGTATCAAACAGAGTATTCCAAGCAGACTTCAGCAGACTACAAAAGCATTATAACAGCAACAACTACATGTCTATCCATGTCCACATCTGAAAGTGAACATAATCAAGTCTAGTCAATCATAATCAAGTCTCTCTACTGTAGCCATGCTCATAGCCGGTGACAAGCCTTTATTGTTCAGACCAACTTTACAGTGATCAGGAGAGCCAGTGAGACACCATCGTAATGTTGCTTGAACCAGGCCTTTATTTCCTTTTCTGGAGCAGCGAACACGGTTTGCTTTATGGCTGATCACAGTAACTTAATCATTTCTGCTGGCATGCCCTTTCCAGACTGCGGCTACGTGCTGATAATGTTATTTCTCTCACACTTGCAATACAGAGAGTCACTCATTTCCCATAACAAAGGCCCAATGGAGCTACGTCACATCCAGCTTACCCACAAGGCCAAGTTTCTAAAGGGGAAAGCTAAGATGATAGCACCTTTTTTTCTCTCCCTCTGTTGCAACTCATCAAGATGCAAAGTCATCCTTACCGTGTGGATACTTCAGCAGTTATGAAATCCAGATTACTCATGCAAGGGACATTTTTTACATCTGCTTTCATTTTGCAGATATTTCCTGCCAATAATCCTTTGATTATCACAGTAAACATGACATTTCGCACCTCTAAGATGTTTGCTGTATTTGTTATAAAAGACTGCCTGAGTATAACTTCATTTATCTGGCAGGAAAGAGAAAAAAGGAACACAGAATGCAACTTGACTTTAGTCTCCACCAGAGAGAGACCAACGCTCTCCTCTCTTAACAGCAAAGTGTCAGACTTGCTATCAGTCCTTAGTAGAGTGTGAAGTATCCCAACTCTTTGATGTGTTAAATATGAAATATGACCATAGAACAAAGCAGCTGTCAGCAACCAGCACGTGTCAAAAGCAATCCACGCCAATTATTATTGAGTTTCTGTCATGCATGCATCTGCTGTGCAGACACTGAGGTGTGTTACCGTATCGCAGTGCTAACAAAGACTTCAGACGATCTTCAAAAATAAACATCACAGGCTTCAGTTGTCTTCATCAAAAGGCTGCTGATGATCGTCTGCAAATACAATCCAAGATGCACCTTTTGTCCAGGCTGCTGTGAGAAAGAGGTTAAATGATTTGCTGCAACACTGTCAGAATTGTTAGTCCCAACACAGTACTGTGACCTAGAGAATATGGCTTTAACTTTGTCAAAGGTTCTCCACATTAACAGCAACACAATCACTGGATCACAAATCACACACTGTAAGTTATGAGAGTTACATGCTGCGTCTCTCGTGACATTGAGGGAGAAAGCGAGAAGGTGCTTGCTGAGTGTGTAGCCATGCTGTGTTGCCCAAATAGATACGTTCCATCTGAGAGTGATGCAGCCTTCAGAATGATCCCGCTAGACAGATGAGTGCTACTTGAATGTTAATGAGGGCTCCTTTAGACACGCATAAATTAAATGATTAGATGTCTGCAATCATGCAAGGTCCTTAGGTGTCCCCTATTTATGGCATTTGAAATGTAGCTGCCTTTATTTACGACATGTCTCCCCTGCACAGGCTTCGCCACCTGAGCAGCCTAACGCTTTCAAAAGACGAGTTTTTTAATGACCTGCAAATGAATCACTCTGGCAGAATCGTAAGAGAAGCGGAGCCCTCCCCCTTTTTTGAAAACAAAAAGGGAAATTGTGCCATCCACTGAAAAAGCTTGCAGATGTCTGGAGTAAAAGCAATGCTACAGGAAGGTAAGAATGCAGGAAAACATATTTGTTTCAGAGAGGCTGCTTACTGAAAGATACACTGTCGAGCCTTAGAGAGGGGCCTCAGAGGACGAGGCAGTCTCTGAATGCAGTCACCTAACAATGAATCTTCTTCCCACTCGGTTCACACGCTTTTCATTGTCGTTTTCTAGTTGCAACAACAGCTATTTTCATCTTCATGATTGCATTAATTACAGCATAACTCACGTCTCTTGGCTCCAGTGGTGTTTTCCCCATAGAAAACAGCATGTCAAGGCTTCAACAAAGGAAGGGAACAGTACATATACTCAGTTGGCACTTCATTAATCAACATAAGAAATCAGCATGGCTTGACACTAGCTGAGTCTGCCGTCGAAGTTGCATTGTATTCGCTTTAAATGATTCCCATTCCGTCCACACAACAGTGTTTCTGAAGGTTTTAATGAGATTTAGCCTGCATTCTCATTAATGTAATACTCAAAGAGATGCAGCCACATACATCCAAACAGCTCAGTATGTAGACATAAAGCCTGGTGATGGACAGGCAGTAAGTCACTGCTTTTCTATTGAATCATCAGGCACATTTTAAAGACTTCTCAGGGTGCCAAGAAGACCTTTAGGTGCACGAGCAGCCATAATAAGAAGCACCTGAGTTACAGTCATCTGTTCTCAAGCCAAAGCCAGGGCTTTTTTTGTGTGTGTTTTTGTGGTAAGAGAGAGAGAGAGAGAGAGAGAGAGAGAGAGAGAGAGAGAGAGAGAGAGAGAGAAATTTCTCTTAAGATTCTTGCTTTTTTCCCCTCTATTTATTAGGATAATGAATTTCCGACTGCAGTGCCAGTTCCACTGAGCCTGCTTCTCGGCCTAATTCTCTGTAACATTTCCTCATTGCCGCTGGGGAACATTATATGAAGGCAGGGCTTACAATACCATCAATATGCCCAAGACGACAATCGGACGTCTCATAGATATTAATGGAAGTGCAAATTAAATCAAAGTTGGAGTGCAGCTATCGGGGCTATGATCAATGCCTTTTGCACAGTCAGATTTAATATGGGGTTTGTAATTTGAGTATCCAAACAAAATGTGCATCTTAATAAGAAAGATGAAAGTAATCCCACATGGGGAGGAAATAATACATTAGCTGCATTGTAATTAGAGAACTCGGAGTGCAATGTTTCCCCAGCTCAGTATTAATGTTGAATAAAAGCCTGATATATTTACGATGTGGAGATAGGATGTGGACATTTGAATTGTTTTTAGACACCTCTTGAGATGCCATAGGAGGCATCTTTAAAAAAAAAAAAGCCCCATAATCATGTTGGGTAATTGCGTTAGCATCAAACCGAATACAAACAGTGAGATATTACAAAAAACACAATGAAAGCCAGTTTTGTTTTTGTTAAAGCAGCAGGAACGGATCAGTGTTACTGCAGTCGTGGCAAATAAGTGAAAAACACGTCAGGTATGTTTTGATATAATTATGAAATATTTGATTTGATAATGAAGAATTTCGTTTTATAACCAGCAGCCTAAAAGTGAACACAACAGAAGTATGCAAAACATGATTTTGGTAAAAGGCTCTTAATAAATTCTGATTGTGCACGGCACCTCACAAGCATCCAAATGGAATACGATATAATACCTCACACTTTTATTTATTGGCAATCCTTCTGAGTACACACAGCAGCCAGTTAAAGTGACCCCATGTGAAGACGGCAGGTAGCACGCAGAGAGCAAACAGCAAAACAGCTTTTCAATGAATAACACATGAGCTAACAAACGCTGGTAGACAAATGATCCAGTGCCTTCAGCGAGTCAAGTGCAACACACTCACATACAATCACATGAGAACACAAAGAGCTAATCAAACTTGATGCAACCCTTCGTGATCAAAATGAAACAGCAGTTAATAGTCGCCACCAATGCTTTTGTCAAAGAAAGTTAACTTAATTTAAAAAATGTGACCTTTGAATTAATTAGTTTTTTCTTTATTTTTTCTTTTCTTTTATCTTGAATAGGAAGACTTTTACTAGTTTTGGGAATATATTCACCTCCTTGCTGACACTTACATGAGAAGGTCATCATTACTTTTATGTCTGTATTCTAAACAGGAAGCTAGCTCAAACAGCTGTTTAGCTTAGCTTTACATAAAGGGTTGAGGGTTCTGCCTCTTCCTTTGCAGTTGTTGGTGGAACCATACAGTCTTTTATTCTTAAAGTTGTGAGGTCGGCTGTTTTGCTGATTCAAAGTCACTTTGCAATGACTTTGTCACTGTATTTCTCTTCGTTAAACGTATAGATGACCATCTTGTCATCTCACAGTTCTCTTTGTTTAGACATTGTTGAATGTTTATTTAGTTTGGATTATCTGTTGGCTTTACAGGTTGTCCACAAGATAATGGTAACTCAAAAAAGTACATCATATTTTTAAACAATGAAATTATTATAAGACGTTTAGAGGATGCAATAATTATTTGACCAGTATGATAAAATTCAAACTAAATTATCAATGTTAAAGGCCTGTTGTGTAGAATTTATAAAGAATACAGTAGGTGGGCTTATAATTGTTTCCCAAGCTGTATTTTCATAAACTTTTCTTTTTTGCAACAAGATTTGTAAACTGCCATACACACACACACACACACACACACACACAAGAAAACTAGTGCTTATCATTTTAACCCTAACTCTAAGGAAGCATTAAGCTGTGACCTGAGGTGATCTCATGACTCCAACAATTTGAGATACTCCCTCAAGTGTAGGATTTTTAGACTAAGAGCCTTTCTCCAAGGCTGGAAAACAGAAAACTTACTGTGGCAATACGCACACACATACAGCTCTGTGTTCACAAAAATGAATACATCTGAGGAACAGAGGATCTTGGGAACATGGGAGCTCATATGTATAACTAAGGAGCATAGGATCCTTTAGGGAACGTAGATTCCAAGGAGCATCTCCAGAACCAGTTAGCTCAGCTCTCTGTGGACCTGAAATGTGCATTAGCAATTCTAAAGCTGTGTCATGTGTTATATCTTTGTTAAATCTGTGTTCAAGAATAAATGTGAAAATGACAAGTTGTGGTTTTACACAATCTGAAGCATCTACAGCATATTAAGATATATTTAGAAAACATCTGTTAAAAAAAGAACAGAAGACATTTGCTTAAAATAATGGAGCTTGTAGAACCATACCTGACATTGCAAAGTTATGGTTAAACATGTATTTTGCAGAAAAATGACTTCATGTTTTGGCTGCGATGAGCATCAGATCTTCCATCGCGTAATTAGTCAAATTAAAATGTCTTGGGTCGTTAAGTTTGAAGTTCACGCAGCACTTCTAGCCCTTATTAGAAGATAAATGTTGACATTTTCTTTTTGCTGTTGCACAGTCCCACCTCTGATGATAGAATCAGGGGGCTCAGCTCAATTTATAAGGGGTAACATTTCATCTGTGAACACTTCACTGAGTGGGGTATGTAACGGGACGCTATAATCCATCAATAAAAGTGTATTGATATTGTCAAATGTTAATATGTCATCCATAAACCCCTGGGTGCTCTTGTCACCAGGACACAGCCTGCTCAGCAGCACATACTGCCTCGTTGTGTTGTTCAGCATCGACCCAGGTCTCCCTCTGAATGGCTGCCGCTGTAAAATGTTGCATGCCGTGACAGAGCGGAGCATTAATCAAAGTTGATTTGAAGTGTGAGGGCGCAAGTGCCTTTTTCTGCTGGAGAACTGTTTAGCACAACAGCGCCATGTACAACGGGGTCCCACTCTTCAGTGTAATGGTACCAAAAGGAGGTCATGAATAATGGATTCAAGATCACTTACACCTCATGAAGCAGGCCATGGTATTCAAGGGATCATGTTTTTGCAGCACAAATTATGGATTTGGCTCATTTGGCTGCAATTGTAAAGGAAAACAAGATCTCTCCAAGAGGGCTTTGGAAGAGTTTAAAATGGTGCAAAACATGACGGCAACAACAACAGTTTAGACTGTGACACTAAACGATGACAGTGAAAGGCTGGAAAACGAAGAACTGAGGGTAAAAAAAACCTAACTTTGTAAAGGCCATTTGTCTTCTAGTGGTATGAAACCAACACTTTAATAGCATTAAGTGTCAGCCACTAAACATAGCGTGTCCCAGATTCAACTTTACTCAACTTGGAAAAACATACATGAAAAACATTGAGGTTTTTAAATGAAATCAATCTTGTTGAAAGTAAAGATTTGGTCTGCAGATGCAAATGGATATTGAACTTTTCCATCATTTGTTTTATCATATTTCCCTGAACTTTTAGCAATTATTCAAATCTCCCCTCAACAACTGGACACAATTACAATTTTAATGCATTTGAAATGTAACTGTCCACTATCAAACCACATTTAACTGAAAATATATTAGTATTTACTCAGCTTTTCTTGGCCTCTCATGTTGAGTTGTTTGCATACTAGAATTGGAGAGGTGTTCTTATATTACAATTATCTCTCCCATACATGTAACATTTCACTATTATTACCTTTAGATGACAGCAAATAATGTGATGGCCTCTTGTAACTTGGTGTCCTTGTGCCAGTGCTGTAGCTGCCTGTCTTTATACTGCCCCTCAGTGGCAACACAGTGAAACAGCCTACAAAAAGGCAAAGTTTCCCACTTGTGAACAAACACCGCAAAGTCTCACATCCGCACGATGTGCCAAAGTTTGATATTTCACCATAAAACACGAGGATAAGAATCCCAATAATTTCCAATGTGCCAATGCAGCTGGAGATAAATAGCGCAGAGCAGAGGAGATGATCAGATCTCACTCCATATCTTAATGGGATCCTCTCACACGCCATTCCCATTAATGACCAATCCCCCAATTATGTAAATCAGAGAACGGTCACTAACAGTGAGAACTTGAAGTTGCTCACATAAACACCAACAGTGTCACATTGCAGAGAGCACTAATTGGCCACTACTTTTCATATAATTGCAGCGACTGGGGTCACATCCTCAGCTAACCTCTCCTTTAAGTATTGTTTTTCAGCACACAAACAGTTAATGGAGCAATTAAGATGGCGCTCACAAGCACCACTTGTGGGGACCATTTGGCAAGAAAGAGCTGGAGAGAGGCACACTGGGATGTTGTAACCCTTCATACTGTACACGAGTCTTGGGCCAGAGGGAGTGTTCAGTGGAGGCACAAACACTGTACAAAACTCTCATATTGTAAGCTAATGGTCACCGCTGGACTAAACATCCTGTATTACACAATTTCTATGATTTCGAAACACTTAAACCCAACAAAGTTTTTCTTCTGGTGTCAACATATACTGAAAAAAAACCCCCACATACAGCCATTCACTTTACATGTATTTTGTTATCAAAATCCAAAATGTAGATTCCTTTTATTACTGTTTCAAAGCATTTCGCTGTATTTGCACTTTTAGTTGTTCAGTAAAAAAAAAAAGATCAGTTTCTTTCAGTCGCACTCAGTGACACTTATTATTGTAAACAGAATTGCTGAAACAGCATTAAAAGTGTAAAATAATGTAGCAAAAACATGCATCAGATATGGTGACAACATTTTATGCTGCTCTTCATCCAATAAAAAGTCCACTGTGCCACAGTCGTAACATGCTGAGCCTCTACAAGACGCACGGAAGACAAAAACTCTACCATTCATCTCATCGCACCATAAAAGATATCAGCTGGCAAAAAATTAAACACACAGTAACATTTAATACGGCTGTGAATGTGTCAAACGGAGATAATGTGAATGCCACCTATTTCTGAGACTAATCCCTGGAGAGTGAAGAGGAAAAAAGTTTTCATCTCTTCATCTACCCCCTTCTACCACAGACTTTGCCCACCCTCTATGACTAAGTTATGCCCTGTCATGTAGTCGGAGGCGTCAGATGCCAAGTAGACCACTGCAGCTTGCAGGTCTGTCACTTGAGCCAGTCTACCAGCAGGGATATCTGACAGCCAGCGCTGCACCAGAGGCCTCAGACTCTCCGAGTGGATGAGAGGGGTGTCAACAATCCCCCTGAAAAGAGAGGCAGACAAAGTGAGAGAGAAAGGAGGGGAGAGGAAAAAAAAAAAAACACACTGAAATCAGAAGGCATCACAGTTCAGAGCCAGGAGTGACAGCGTTGTTTCAGAGCCACCACTTTGGTGACAAAAATAAACCCAATTATCCTTTGAAGAAAGGGCATGGCATGGCATCTCTGATGATATTTACTGTGGGACTGGTGGCACTTAAATGACTGGCACGTCTCAGGAAGAGCCCATGGGTGCGAGGGGACGTCTGGCATAATTTGCTCATAGCCTTTGGTTAACTACTTATTACATGCAGCTCCCTCATATTGCTGCTCTGATTCCTGACTGAAAAGTGCTTGAACTACTTTGATGCTGAGACAGTGTTTAGGTAGAATTTATCAAGGAATAAAGGTGCAACTCTTTTCATTTTGTGGCTGCACTTTCAGCTAATAGCTTTGTGTCACAACAAATGTCACTCTTTCCAGCTCCTGCAGTAAATATCACAGAGCTTACATTTGAATAAATATGTCAACATGCCCGCCTGTGCCTAATATGAGACGGCTTATGACTTTCTGCACAATTGGTGTGACAGTGACTAAAAGCCATAAGGCCCGAATCATTGTTCAACGCATCCTGGTGCCTTGATATGGAATTCCAACATTTGGCTAAATTAGCACTTCCAAGGAGCGTGTGACACCTTGGTTAACATATTCCACCTCAATTATATTTCTCTTCAGCTGCCCTGTTATCTGGAACCTTTCCTGGCAATCAGAGGTACTGTTTTCCCTCAGCCAATTTTCTAGATAATGCAGCTTATCACCGCTGCGGCTAAAGTTGCCAATGGAATCAGGCTCCAGTCAACCTCGTGAGCGCTAATTGTGTCCCTTTTTTATGCATATTTACCGACTGTCACTTCAAAGAAATCAGCGGCCCATTGAGACACCCAGTTAGCGAAGGGAGAGAGAATTGCTTCTTTGCAAATTAAAATTAGCAAACAAGCTGCCGATAAATAAAGCTGAGCGCGGTGCGTGTGTGAGGGCTTTGTTCTGGGGCTGTGACTGGGCCTGGCTCGCCCGGCGCCACCGGACGGATTTGCTCAGGGATGGCTGGGGCTCAGGGATGCTCCACTTAACACTCCCCCCCTCCAACATGCAGCCCTTCCTGTGTTCTCCTCTTTTCTTCCTACCGCTCAGCTTCACAGACAAATAGATACAAACAAGGCGCTATTGTTGCGCAGACACTTGGAGTGAGGTTGCAAATTTGATTCCCTAATTGAACAGAACAATTAGAGCAAGTGTTTGGTTGATTCATCCCTCAAGACGTCATCTAATTAAGCACTGATGCATTGTTTGAGGACTTAAATTAGTGCATCATTCTCAAATGGGGCTCCTCGTATGAAAGCAAACACACTAATGGCCGCGTCCTTTTGAAGCTTAACCTCCTACAACAATCAAAAGGTGGGCCAGCTGCGATTTAGCATAAAAGCAGACGAAGGCCAGGAATAGACGGCACTTACGGTGAGATGCAGTTGACACGGACTCCTCTGTCAATCCATTCAGTGCCCAAAGTCTGAGTCAGTTTGACCACTCCAGCCTTGGATGTGTTGTAAGAAAGCTGCTTCTGGGGATGGGGGACTGCAGGATAGGAGGGTGGAAAGAAAATCAGCTCTCTAAATGGACAACACAGAGCTTTATTAAGGTAACATTTACTGCATCATTAACAATAGTATGTATTTTTGAAATCCTCATTTTAAAAATCTGTTTTATTCTTGATACCATAAAAAAGAGAAGAGCTAAATAGCTCCTTTCTTTAAAAAAAAAAAAAAAATTTAAAAAGGCCTAACAGCTCTGGGTACTACTAGTGGATGCTAGATAAAAGCTCTTCCATTAGCTGCTGGGGACTCTGTGGATGAAGCCATGTAAAATTAATTGCTTATAATGTCCAGTTATGCTCTGTCCTCAGCAACACAGGCAGGGAGCCATTTGTTTGCCTTGACCATCACAGATGCTGCACACTGCATGGGATGCCGGGACAGGGGCTCATTTTCTGCTGGTTGATTAATCATCACAAGGAAGGCTCCAAGTTACATACAACTTTAGTAGTTAACCTCATCACCCGCCGATCTGACTGCCAAATGGCTTCAGTGTGAGACCGGGATGATAAATACCGGCCAGATGCAGAGAGGCAGAGACCAGTCCTGGGGAGAAAAGGCTGGAGCATCCCGCATACACCGCTCAGACAAAAGAAAAAAAAAGGAGAAAAATGTGCAGGATAAGAGGTAAAAGTTGGAAAGTGATGAAGAAATAATATGTAAAGGGTGGGACAACAGATTGGTAGCTGAAAGCGGGGTTGAGTGGGATTGTGTAGGCGTGGCGAGATAGCGGAGGGAAGGTAAGGCTGGCTTGGGCTGGGCTGGATAAGGGTAGGCTAGGACCTCAGAGGAGCAGGCGAGGAGGAGCAGAGCCCAGGGCTTACACGCAGATTGAAGGTGAAATCCGACTTATCAGGACAGGAAACACAGCTCAAAATGCCTAACAACACTAATCCTTGCTCAAGACCTGATGATACGGGCCCAAAATACCATTCAGAAAATGCCTTCATCCTTTAAATAAACCTGCATTGATGTTTTCGCCGTCTTAAAGAGCAGTAATCCCCAGAGAAGGGAAAAAGAGGTAGAAGGAGAGCATTCTCCAAAGCCCTCTTTAACATTCACCCTGCTACTTATTGCCCATTTCAAGTGGGAGAAAACATGCTCTTTATCAGACACGCCTTTACATTTTGAATTCTGCTGAGCAGATAAGGAGTTCAAATGATGCACTCTTTTCCCAGACTGCTGCTGCTGTTGTAATGTACATTACTATGCAGCGGAGATCTGCAGGTAAGAATGTGAGAGTCACAAATCCCTCAGTAAGGTCATCGTGCAGCCAAAAAAGCCATATCAAGTTAGATATTTCCTGTCTGGGTGTCTTTGAGCTGCTGGCCATCATTGAGAAAAAAAACAGTTGTTTATGGTCTGGAGTGTGTGTATGTGTGTGGAGGGGTGTTAGCGGGCACACACGCACTTTCTATTCAGCAGATGGACAAAAAGCTGTCATTGTGCATTTTAATTGGACATTTACGGCTGCTTTTTGGGCTTCCACTTGGCTAGAACAGGTCCCATCTGATTACACATTATGACAATATTATAACAGATGTCCAGACCAATAAAGTAAATTCCTGAAGGACCCAACGTAATGTGAGTAATTGATCATTTTCTTTATGCCGGCCTCTATTTACCAGCATGCTCCTGTTTTACAGATTGCCCCTGCAGTCGGGACTGGGGCCCATATGGCACAGCACTTTACAGGCGATTTGACTATACTGCTGATGAAGTGTTGCTGTTCCTCTGGAGGAACCTGTTGGAGGAGGAACATTACACCGGTGCTGCGAATTACAAGGCTTTTACTAAGCTCTCACTAAACTCTAAAAGTGTCTTCCGCTGTTCAAACAAGGCCGCTGGCACAGGCTGGGGTTTTGCCGTTGCACAGGAACCCTCCCTCCCATGTTGGACCTCAGGTTGCCTTCCACATCCTCCAGACAGCTCCGCAGAGAGGGGATGTTTATTATGATGCAAAACTGCCTCGGCGAGACGCAATCACAACATTTTGTATTTTCTGCTATGCTTACTGCATGCAGGGGTGGAAGCGTCAGCACAGAGCAGTTTAACTGGGGTAAAAGTTGCAAAGGAGAAAAGCTGCCTAATCTGGTTTTAAGTGCCCAGGTTCACCTTAAGTTTCCACAAACAGGAAAACTATTCAATGTGATGTGTACTCCTCCACATAGCTGTATGGCGCAAATGTATTTAACTCCCCCCCTCTTCCCAGCTCTCCACGCCAAAAGGAGAGATTAAAAGCAGACATGGAGGGGCTCCAGAGAGAAAGTGAGGGAATAGAATCATCGCTCACCTATTAGACTGGCCATGGAGGCTGTGTTGATAATCTTGCCGTATCCTTGCTTCAACATCACTCGACCTGCTGCCTAAGGCAAGGATTCAGGGGTGAAAGAGACACATTAGACACCTTATTATTGAAGCACCAACATGCCATAAGCACCAGCTTGAGCACAGATCAACACAAAAACATGGAGTTTATCATCGGAGGCTCAACAACATTTTTTGGTGGATTTGAAAGCTGCACAAAAGGGGGCTGTAGGATGTTCAGAGTATATATAGACGTCTGACAGCAACTAGATAATTTAGAACTAAATTTAGTTACTACAGAGGAGCTGGAGCTGGTTGGACCATCACTAATTAGGTCATATTCTAACTAGTTCTGACAGAAATAGACCACTAAAGGAATCCGTGATCAAGAATCCATTTAGTTCTTTTAGCATATTTTCACTCAGATTTTACTGGTGAAAGAAATCTTTTTTTATATTATAAATTTGATCACAGCAGACATTAACAAAGATTGTGATACAAGGAGTAAAACTCTATGGATCTGCATCATTTGTGCCTGCTGTAGGTACATAATCATGTTATACCTGTGATTACGCACGTACTGTCATATTTTTCTTTTGAATATATCAGGTAGCATACTGATTATATGTTCCTTTGTGGGTTTTGGAAATTCTCCTGCTTCTAAAGCTACAAAATCTTTTTTAAAAAAAGATTTATCTAAAAATGACGTGTCACAAAGCTGAAAGTTTTTGTTATTTTTATTAGCTCCTGACTTTTTGGAAACACATGATTTTTCTCAAGACAGAGTCAATGAATTATTTTGGTGCTAAAGCAGCAACTCTGTAATCTGTTGCAAGGAATGTGTTAATTTAAATATACTCCCATCACAAAAGTTGTTGTGATCTGTAAAAAGTAGATGCTTAATTTTAACCTAGTAGATTCTCTGTTTTATGTAGTTTTTAAAAATATATTTAACAAATGAAAGGAAATTTCCCATATGTTTATGAAACTGGTGCAGAATGTCATAATACTTCCATTCTCTGTGGTATATTCTAATGTTCTTTGCCTTTCTTACAGACTTCTGGGTGCAGTGGAAAAATGTAATTCTTCCTACAGATTGTTCATCAAAGCAACAATGAAATCTCACAGCATCGACTCAATGTGTTATGAAGCTCCTTCTAACAAAGTCCATTACTATCAGTCATATTTAACCTCACGTTTAAAATATCTACTGTTAAAAGTCCTCGTCTTTTTTGGCCTGAAAATTGCACATCACACCACTGCAGTTTGGTGGAGCGAGTAAACGGTCTCTGTGGCTGCCACTATCACACACTTTCACACAGTTCTGGCTCAGACAGCCGGTGAAACACACCTGACAGCACATGAAGGTCCCCCTCAGGTTCACATTGAAGGTTTGGTCCCACTCCTCCAGACTGGTGTCTTCGCTGGCTGAGTTCATGTTGATGCCAGCATTGTTGCAGGCGATGTGAAGCGCTCCCCATTTGGAGACGATGGTGTCGATCATCCTCTGGACGTCCTCTGATTTGCTAATGTCAGCTTTGATTGAAATGGTATTTATGCCTGTTTTGTTTTTGTTTGTTTTTTTGAAAAAAAGAAAGCATAAAAGAAACACATGTCTGTCAGAAAACCTAATGCAAATAACTTCCGTTCCTGAACATTTTAGAAGTTTAGTTTGGAGGAGATGCACATAAGAAATAAAATAAAAAGGCTGAAAAATAATAAAGGCACACAGTAAACTGAAGAATCTAAAGTAGTTTTGTAAGATATTTTAAAAGAGCATTTTGTTTTTCATTTTTTATCTGTGTGGGATATTTCATTCTCTAAGAGGAAAAGATAGGAAATCACACAGACAGGTTTAGAAGATCATGTTGACCAGATATTTTTTTGCTATAGTTTGCTGCCATCTGCTGGTCAAAAACTATAAACTGATCACACTCACAGATGACATTTGATCCCAAATTGTAACTCTGTTTCAATGTATTCACGCAAGATTATCTTGCTTGTTTTTTCCCATTTAATGCCTGGGTGTTGAGAGGACCTTTCATCAGTGTGTCATTTCAAGCATCTGTCAATGCAGAGTTGCTAGTTTAAAGCCAGTTTTACTAGTTTCAGGCCAACGGAATGCCAGTGGTGGAAAATTACAGATTCTCAAGTGCTTCAATAGGTACAATTCCTGAAGTATCTTTACTTTGAGTATTTCCACGTACTTTACATTTTTACCACACTACATTTCACAGTGAAATTATGTCTTTTCTGCTCTACTACATTTATTTTACAGCTTTAGTTGCTTAGTTACTAAGATTAGGTGTTTACACAGTGGATAATTTAACAACATGCCATTACAATAAAACACACTGTTAAAGATAAAACTGCTTCCAACCTCTTTGACCTCTGACATCTTACTAAAAACAGTGCAGAGTCAGGGTCATGTTACAGATGTGCGAGTTGCTTTTAGCTCATTAAATACTGATTTTTCCCTCCAAACTTCTCACATGGCTTTGGTTCAAAAATATTTAAAGGATTCAACAGCGTATCAAAAATCAATGACTAGAGGCAAAAGTCCAAAGACTAAAAATAGAATGTGTATATAATCAATGTGTAGAAAACTGTATAGAAAGGAGTTCAAACTGGCTCCACTTGCAGCAGCACTAATTATATCATATATAATAATATATCAGTCAGAGGGACCAAACCAGCAGTTTTACTTCAATACTTTAACTATATGCTTTTACTAAAGAAGATTTTTTCAGGACTTATACTTGTAATGGAGTATTTCTAGTAAAAGATTAGAATACTTCCTCCAGCACTCCCGAATACTATCATTTCTTCAGGTTCTCACAGGCACCGTCTCACTGTAGTTGCTGACATTCATCTGTTTCTCTGCTTCACATTAAGAGCAATTAAAAGGATGCTGTGATATTCCAGCTATGTCACCAAACAACAGCAGAAAGAATTAATTGTCAAATCACTGTCTTTGTCAGGGGAATGCTCCAAATTAAATTTATTTTGCTTTATCGACTGTGAAATTGTATCCACCCATTTAGTTGCATCCATAGCAAATGAACTAGTGAGTAAAGAAAGGAAAGTAATAGGCAAATATTTTCATCATCTATTAACTGTTTGAGTAATTTTTCAAGCAAAAAATGCAAACCATGTTGTGTTTCCAGCATTTTAAATGTGTAATTTGAAGGGTTTTACTTTTCTCGACATTACCGTACAGTGAATATCTTTGAGTTGAGTCGGTGGAGACTGTGATGTTCATTTTTCTGATGTTTTAGGTTAAAAAGCCTCAGATAAAACTTCAAATTCAGAAACATATCCCTAGCCACAATTACATTATTACCACTATGAAATAGCACACAGAAGAAGATCCACGGTCTGTCTGTGGAGCAGGTGGGGAGTTTTAAATATCCTGGGACAGAGATTGACACCAGCCTGTCCTTTGGCCAAAATGTGGACTCCGTCTACAAAAAGGCACAGCGGTGTTTCCATCTGCTGTTTGAGTGTGGTTTTTAAATTTTGTCTTACAGCCGTGACAAAAGACGAATTTCTGTTTTTACTTTACTATAGACAATAAAGTTATCTATTCTATTCTGCTCTATTCTAAGTTATATAAACTTGAGTGTTTTGTAAATGGAAATTAGGGCGACATTAATGTTTCTATATTAAGTTCAACCAACCAACCTGCACACAATGTGGCTGGTAGGTTCAAAGCTACTTAAAAAAGGGTTCAGAGCAGGATGGGGACAAGCAGCTCATGCTTAAGTCTACACATGCAGCGTTACCACCCCTTACCTTTAAGAAAGAGCTCCTTAGCAACCGCCTCAGCTTTATTTTGCTCCATATCGACCACGGCCACCTTCGCTCCAGCCTCACCCAGCGCATGAGCGAATGCCCGGCCTATGCCCTGTCCAGCCCCCGTCACGTAAGCTACCTTCCCATCAAGACGCATCCGATCCAGGATGGAGCGCCCTTTGACACCGTGGAAAACCTCATCATCTGTTATTTCACACTGATAAATAACAAGCAGACACGATCAATGAGGACGGTGCTGCTACTAAACGAAGATATGATAACAGCCGTCATCGATTGAGGTCTACAATACCTGAGTTCGTGAGCTCTCGGTGGCCGCAGGAACCCGACGGATGATACTGATGCCATCTCTGAGAGGAACGATGACCTATCAAACAAGGAGGGCACCGTTAGAA